>NC_030430.2:5812500-5820000 GCF_001660625.3 Ictalurus punctatus | reverse complement strand
CATGTCCTTTTCTGAATTTGTTCGGTACGCGGATCAGTAGCTCACTGCAAACGCGTCTTATATCAATGCACAATGGTGCGTGCTGTTTCCGCACCGCGTTCATACTTCAAACGGAGTGTGTGTGAACCAGCCATCTCTCTCGCTCTCGCTCTCTCTCTGTGCGGATGCGGTGGAGGAGTGAGCATGGCGTGTTGAGCCCTTGCCATGTTTTCGGCATTTAGTGCAAGTTTTATCCGTGCAAACATCTTGGATTCATAACGTTAATAACGTTTGTTGTGTGAGGGTGTGTGTGCGTGAGTAACTCCGTGTGTGTTGTGGTGGAGCACGGCGGCTCCGAGTGCGCGGCTGTATGAAAGTTTGACTCGCCGGTACGGTGTGTGTGACACGGTGTGTGACTTATCCGTGTAAACATCTCGGATTAATTACGTGTGTGGTTTGTCGCGAGTGCGCGGCCGTGAGAGTTTGACTCACTGAAAATCACACTGTTAATAATGTCAGACTGAACTTAATTGTTAAAAAGTTTTATTTTATTTTTATTTATTTATTTATTTATTACCTGGGTCTGCTTGATTTTCCTAAGTATTTGATTTGAGCAAGGAAAGGGTATTTTATGGTGATACACACACTTAACCAGCAGATGGCGCGAGATCACAGCCTATAGACATTACAAATATTGCAAAAGAGAAATGAGTTCACACAGATACAGCAGCCTTGTGTGCGAGGAATAATCAATCAAACAAGCAAGTACACAAAAAGGGATCGAACATCAAGATAAAATTACGAACATGATTAATAATAATAAAAAAATTTAAATAGTTATTGTCATTATTAATAGTAGTAGTAGTAGTAGTTCTTGTTGTTGTTGTTGATATTAATTATCTGAAAAATGTCGATAGTAGAGCTGTGGTTTACCTTACTTTCCATTACAACAAAGGAACACAAACCTCCACGAGCTCTGGCGAAAATGTTCTCGAGCATCCTCCAGACCCCAGACATACAGCTGAGGATTGCCAAACACACACCGG
The DNA here is from genome assembly GCF_001660625.3 of Ictalurus punctatus. Classification (NCBI taxonomy): domain Eukaryota; kingdom Metazoa; phylum Chordata; class Actinopteri; order Siluriformes; family Ictaluridae; genus Ictalurus; species Ictalurus punctatus. The sequence continues at coordinate 5,818,975 of NC_030430.2, read as the reverse complement.
AATCTGCAGACTCTGAAATTACAGACATATTATCGATTATTGGGGAATTCCCTGTCCATCCACCATGCATGATGTTACCTGAAATCGAAAAAAAAGGGTTGCGGACAAACACACGATGATGATGGCATTTCTCTGTCCACACTTCAAAATTACAAAATTAACCAAGATAAGAGATGGGTTCTCACAAAGTGTAGTAATGTGTACCTCTGTAACCCTTAAAGGTGAAATCCTCAAAACAGAGTTTTGTCAGAGAGGGTTACAGATATAGAACCTCTTTAAAAACACCAAAGCACTGAAGAACAATTTTTAAGAGTTACCCATATCGAGGCGGGTTCACTCGTGGTCTAAACCAAACATTACACATTATCCATCCTCTTACCGCCTCGAATGCGTTGTGTCTGTCAGTCGACAAAGCTGCTTGTTAAATGTTGACAATAGTTGTATTTTGTTTTTCCCTGAAAAAAATTGTGTGCTCAATGATAGCCGCAAAGGAGTGTGCAGTTTCTGCTTTGAACAATGAACACACCGTGCTTGTGCTCTCGCGCCTTCCTTTATGTACACAGCCAATCACAACCGACCTCAGAAATTTATACTCTCTTCCAATCACCGATTAATACATGATGCCACTAAAACCACGATATCCTCCCGACCCTCTCTCTCTTTCTCTCCAAAGAGCTTCTCCAGTATCTGCATGATCAGCATTTATTTGAACCGCCTGAGAGTTTAGATTTCAATTAAATTCAATTAAATTCAATTTTATTTGTATAGCGCTTTTTACAATAGACATTGTCTCAAAGCAGCTTTACAGAAATATCAACATGGTATACAGATATTATAGGTGCGAATTTATCCCAACTGAGCAAGCCACTGAGTGGCGACGGTGGCAAGGAAAATCTCCCTAAGATGTTTTAAGAGGAAGAAACCTTGAGAGGAACCCGACTCAGAAGGGAACCCATCCTCATCTGGGTAACAACAGTTAGTGTGAAAATGTTCATTATGGATTTATATGAAGTCTGTATGGCGTTAAGAGCAGCCGTAGTCCAGCAGTCTGGAATTAGAGAAGATTTGAGCTCCATCCAGAGGCAGAAAGGATCTGGATCTCTAGTATCTCCATAAATTCGTGTGGGGCTCGGCGAAAGGAGAGAGGGAGAAAAAAGATAATTATGACTGCGAAGTAGTAGAACAGAATCTAGTCAGGGTAGGCTTGAGTAAACAAATACGTTTTAAGCTTAGACTTAAACACTGAGACTATGTCTGAGTCCCGAACACTAATTGGAAGACTGTTCCATAACTGTGGGGCTCTATAAGAGAAAGCTCTTCCCCCTGCTGTAGCCTTCACTATTCGAGGAACCGTCAGATAGCCTGCATCTTTTGATCTAAGTAGGCGTGGCGGATCATATAAAACCAAAAGGTCGCTTAGATACTGTGGTGCGAGACCATTTAGTGCTTTACAGGTTAATAAAAGTATTTTATAATTAATGCGAGATTTTACTGGGAGCCAATGCAGTATTGATAATATCGGTGTGATATGGTCGTATCTTCTAGTTCTAATTAGGACTCTAGCAGCTGCATTCTGGACTAACTGGAGCTTATTTATATTCCTACTGGAACATCCAGACAGTATGGCATTACAGTAATCTAATCTAGAGGTGACGAATGCATGAACTAGTATTTCCGCATCATGTAGTGACAATATGTTTCTTATTTTAGAAATATTTCTGAGATGAAAGAAGGCTATCCTAGTAATATTATCTACATGAGCATCAAATGATAGGCTGGAGTCAATAATCACTCCAAGGTCTTTAACTGCTGCACATGATGAAACAGAAAGACCATCCAGAGTAACCATGTGATCAGAAAGATTACTTCTAGCTACACGTGGGCCTAATAAAAGTATTTCTCTTTTATCATAATTAAATAGAAGGAAGTTAATTAACATCCAATATCTAATGTCCTTTACACAATCCTCAACTTTACTAAGCTTCTGTCTGTCCTCTGGCTTCGCTGAAACATACAACTGTGTATCATCAGCATCACAGTGGAAGCTAATTCAATGTTTATGAATAATTTGACCTAGGGGTAGCATATATAAAGTAAAGAGCAGTGGTCCTAAAACAGAACCCTGTGGAACTCCAAAAGTAACCTCAGTACGCATGGAGAATTCACCATTTACATCTACGAACTGATAACGATCGGTCAGATAAGACCTGAGCCAGGAGAGGACTGTTCCCTTAATACCAACAACATTTTCTAATCTATCAAGTAGAAGAGTGTGATCTATAGTATCAAAAGCTGCACTAAGGTCGAGTAACACAAGCAGCGAGACACAACCCTGATCGTAAGTCAGTAGAAGGTCATTTACTACTTTAACTAACGCTGTCTCTGTGCTATGATGAGGTCTAAATCCTGACTGATACATTTCATGAATGTTATTCCTATCTAAGTACGAGCATAACTGCTTTGCTACAACCTTTTCTAAAATCTTAGAGATGAAGGGGAGATTTGGTCTATAGTTGGACAATTGAGACGGGTCAAGATCAGGTTTTTTAATCAAGGGTTTAATAACTGCTAATTTAAGTGATTTAGGTACATAGCCAGTGCTTAGGGAAGAATTGATTATATTTAGAAGTGGTTCAATTACTCCTGGACAAAGCTGGTTAAACAAACATGTAGGTACGGGATCTAGTATGCAAGTTGAAATCGGTCCAGGCGAAATAGACTTCCTCTTATGAAACAATGCTGCATTCAGCTTGCTTTATCGCTCTAAATATTTTCAGTGGTGTTGAAATCTGAGCCTTCCTGGTTTGGAAATGAACACTTTAGCATCGTAATACATACTCCTCAGATCTGATCAGATTTTCAAATTTAAGCCGCTCGATCAAATGCATTTGCACAAGTCGTTGTTTTTGTTTTCTCAAAATTCTCAAGATTTGAGTTAGATGAGTTGCGGAAGAGTTTAGCTTTGAGTTAGATGAGTAGCGGAAGAGTTTAGAGTTGAGTCAAGTGAGCTGAGTAAGAGTTTATATTTGAGTTAGAGGGTATTTCATAAGCCTGGGGAAAAATGAAGACAGTGTCGTGTACTAGATAAATGTTTTAATGTTTTTGAATGTTGTTTTGTTGTTTATATTTTGTCAATGCAAAAATGTGCTATGTGTTCCTTAAGAAAACGTACCATCCACACAAACAGCCAAGGAACCTGCCTCGCATGTCTTTTCTTTTGCATTTAAAACGTTATACAAGAAATCCTGCGGGTCCTACGCAATTTTCTCTGAAAGCCAGCCTGTACATGATTGCCGCTTTCTACTGAGAACCGAGTGACTCCCACCCCGTACCCCCCCTCACTCACACACAATATAACAAGCTGTATGTGTATTTCACATTTTATATATATATATATATATATATATATATATATATATATATATATATATATATATATATACATACATACATACCGTGTGCAAAGTGAACGCTCTAACCTGTTAACGTGGGCACATACCGTGTGCAAAGTGAACGCTCTAACCTGTTAACGTGGGGAAAACACACAGTAAACAATCCTTAGTTCTGGCGGTGGTTTACTTGATCTGCGGCTTACTGCAGTAACTCCTCCCAGTAGCATTTCTCCTCCTCATTTGAATAGAATTTACAAAACCGAATGGGAGGGGAGGAAAAAATTAAACCTAAAACTAGGTTTTAAAAATGAGTGCACTACAGGGTTTTACTGCCTGTTTTCTAGTGCAGGGGTTCCCAAGCTTTTCCAGGGCAAATTAAAATTTGACCGAGGCCCCCCTTTTGCAAGATGTCTTTAAAACACATTAAAAATACAGACTTCTGAATATACCCCCCCCCCTTTTTTTTTTATTAATAATTACATCTTACATATTTACATTACATTACATTAGGAATCGATTGTGTGTGTGTGTGTGTGTGAGTTGTTGTCTGAGAGTGAGAATTTATTTTTCACACCAAAATTGTTGTTGGCCCTCCGGGCGCCCCCTGGCGGCCCCCACTTTGAAAACCACTGCTCTGTTGGACAGTGCACTGCCAACATCTCCCAGTCACTATCTGGAAAACAAAGACGAAGCTGTACGAGATAACCAGCAACGGTGGAAAACGGATCTGCAAGAGAAATGGAAGAACTGAAAGAGAAATGACAACAGACCGGCTCTGAAAAATCGGAGCGGAAAGAGAAACGGTAACAGACCGGCTCTGAAAAATCGGAGCGGAAAGAGAAACGGTAACAGACCGGCTCTGAAAAATCGGAGCGGAAAGCGGAATGGTAAAAGACCGGCTCTGAAAAATCGCGGAAAGAGGAACGGTAAAATACCGGCTCTGAAAAATCGGAGCGGAAAGCGGAACGTTAACAGACCAGCTCTGAAAAATCGGAGCAGAAAGAGAAACAGTAACAGACCGGCTCTTAAAAATCTTAGAGGAAAGAGAAACGGTAACAGACCGGCTCTGAAAAATCGGAGGGGAAAGAGAAACAGTAACAGACCGGCTCTGAAAAATTGGAGCGGAAAGAGAAACGGTAACAGACCGGCTCTGAAAAATCGGAGCGGAAAGAGAAACGGTCAGCTGAAAAGTTGCTGGAAACGACATTGAAATGGCTGCAACTCAAACCATCTGTGATGGTAAACTTCTGTGTTCTTTAATTGAGTAGATTAGACCCCTGAGTAATGATGGCATAGGATCAGATAATGAATCAAATTATTTAGATTCTTTTGCGGTTTTGAAATGATTTATGTGTTCAACAAATTGAATGAACAATTATCTAATAATTTATGTTGTTCATGTCTCCTTGACCCAGGTGTATGCACTGCAGCACTCAGCTGTCTGTCTGCGATCTGCGAGATGCTCACTACCGTCTGTGCATGTGGAGGTGTGTCTTCCTCTAATTAATATGAATAATAATAACTTTATTATCACCAATATTATTAATAATCAATAATACTCAATAATACAGCTTGATGAATACTCATTTTTAATAATAATATTATAGTTAATAATAATAATAATAATAATAATAATAATAATAATAATAATAATAATATATTTATCTGGGGAATTAATTACATGAATATTAATTAATTTGTGATTCATTTGTAATCAAACAATATTAATTAAAGTACTTAATAAAAGAATAACCAATACATTGATCAGTAAATCGTAATTAATAATAAGTAACAATTATTTACTAATGATTCATCAGTAATTAATAAATTATTAACTAACCAAGTAGTAGTGCACAATTCAATCAATTATAAAACCATATAAAGTATTTGGTTAATTAATTGCATTAATTAATCAATTAATTTATTTGTGCTTTTGTAATTTATTTACATTTAATTATATGGTAATTAAGTTAATTTGTTTAATGAATTAACAATATGAATTAGCACAATTCGTATAATGAATATATTCATGTAAATATATTTTATCATTTTTTAAACATATTCTTCACAATTCTTGGCTCTAGAAGAGAGTCATGATGGCGATGCAGTGACAGAGGGCTCAGCAGAGTCAGAAGAAGGTCTGTTGATTTACATTTGATATTACATTTGAGTAATTTTGTTGTAGTAATTATACGCATGGATATGCAGTATTGTAAAATGAAGTTCTTTATATCAATTTTTTTTAACTAAAATGTCTTATTAAAAGTCCAGTTTCTCTGTTTCTAGGTGTTAAACTCTCAGTGGAGGAGACTGAACCAGCAGGGACCCAAAGCTCAGTGCATCCCTTCTTCTCCACACAGCCATGAAAGACATCATCTGTTATAACAGGAAATGAGAAAAATCATATCTCCCAAGTCCAGTAGGATACAATGGACTACTTGCACAAACTCTTCTGCATATATCACCACCATCATCACCACCACCAATATCACCATCATCACCACCACTATCATCACCACCACCATCACCACCACCATCATCACCATCACCACTACTATCATCACCAGCACCGCCATCACAACCATCATCACCACTGCTACCATCACCACCATCACCATAACCACCATAACCACCATCACCACACCATCATCACCATCACCACCACTATCATCACCACCACCACCATCACCACCACCATCACCACCGCTACCATCACCACCATCACCATAACCACCATAACCACCACCACCACCACTATCATCACCATCACCACCCCCATCACCATCACCACCATCATCACCACCACACCATCACCACCACTACCATCACCACCACCACTACCATCACCACCACTGTCACCCCCCTACCATCATCATCATACCACCATCATCAACACCATCATCATCACCACCATAACCACCATCACCACCACCATCATCACCACCATCACCATCACCACCAACATCACCATCATCATCACCACCATCATCATCACCACAACCATCATCACCAACACCCCCACCACCACCATCATCACCACCATCATCAACACCACCATCACCACCACCATCACCACCACCCCA
>NC_030430.2:5797500-5807500 GCF_001660625.3 Ictalurus punctatus | reverse complement strand
TTCAACCGAATACCTAAACAGTCAGGAATTTAGAGTGCTATTGGCCCTTCAAGGTCGGTGTCGTATTATTGTCTTTCTAACATTAGATTCGGTTGAGAAAGATGCCTTGCGAACCAGGAGCGACGTCTGAATAGTTGGAGGATTGGTAACTCCGACTCTTCTGCTCTAGCCAGATGAACGCGTTGGAAGAGACGTAGAGACGGTGCGCATATACACTCGCATCGTCCCAACCCCTCTGTGAGAAACGTCCATGTATTTCTCCACCTGTTCACAAGTCAGTCGCTGCTCACATTTCCGTGGCGCACACACTGGAAAGTGTCATCTTACAACCGCCGATCAAACATGAGTGGCCGTTCAGGCGCACCGTTTCCACCTCTTCTCAAACAGAAGTAGAGGCGGGTTTCTGCCTCTAGTCTCTCACTGTACGCTTCCGTGTTTCCGTGCAGTACAGACTGTAGGGCTGTGTGGTGTATCCGACTTGCCGGTGGAGAGAAAAACTTTTTCATACGGGCTTTCTAGTATACAAAGAAGCGACGACTGCTTTTGTGGGAAACCTGCTCATTTTGATGGCTTACGTGTTTTGACGGTCATTATGATCTGATGAATGATGTTTTTCTACGTCTTTGTATTATGGACAGAATTAAGGTTACAAGCAACATCTCGAGATTTCCTCAAACGCCTTCATCTTGTAACAGCAGAAAAGTCAAAGTTGTCGTTAATGCCACACGTCATCACACGTCGCTCGTGGACGGACGGATATGTTACTCGTGTACGGACGGATATGAGTTCGCCGATGCTAGGCCTGGCTTTGTTGGTCCTCGAAGCTGCTTTGTTCTTGCGCTTTGGCCGACGCGGTGGCAGGTGCGGGAGCGACATCTGCCATCTCTCTAGGAGCTATACATAGAACTAACGAGTCAAACGCTGTGCAGTGTAACTCAGGAACCTCCCTCCCCGAGGCCGGGGGCTGGTCTCTCTCTCTCTCTCTCTCTCTCTCTCTCTCTCTCTCTCTCTCTCTCTCTCTCTCTCTCTCTCTCTCTCTCTCTCTCTCTCTCTCTGCGAATCTGGCGGAGGAGTGAGCGTGGCGTGTTGAGCGAGTTTGAGAGTTTGACTCTCCGGCACGGTGTGTGACACCGGTCGAAGCGCTGTGTGGAGTCGGAGGCGGTCATTTGTGGGTGGAGCACAGAAGAACTGCGCGGTTTTTTTCCGCGGATTTTTTCCGCGGAAGACTACATAAGTGTCGTCTCTTTTCTCTGGTGCTCAGTACCCTGCTGAAGGACTGGTGAACTGTCGGACCTGGAAAGTGACAACGACGCTGGAAGCAAAATACTTCGACACTGCCGAAGAAAGCACCCGTCGGGATTCTACTAGCGAGGTGCCTTGATTTACTTCAATCATTTCGGCTTCGGTGAATCTTCCACCAGAATTTCCTCTCCAAAACAATAGGTAAATGGACCACCAGTTTAGTGACGTTGTAGTTACTACTGAAATACTAATTTAAGTTGGCATTTATGTTTTTATGTTTGCACAAACTGGGTTAAAAGCTCAGGAAGTTTAATTTAAAAACTCTGCATCTTTCTCTCTATCTCTTTACCCACAGAGTGCTACAGTGGTAAGAAAGTCTGAGATTGAGGAACAAGACACAACAATGGAGCATTCCCACCTCACTGAGATGGAGAGTCAGGAGGCCCTGATACAAGCACTGGCAAATCACCAACAGATGCTGCAGAGCTTAATGCAGCAACTGGAACCATATCGCAAGAAAGCCGTCTTGCAGGGGTCGGAGCAACATCGCCAGAGGTTTCGCTCCTTGACCCTCAGTGAATTTGACAATCCTTTTGCATTTGCTCAGCAGCTCCAGGTGAACTGTCAAAAGTGGTTGCTTGCTGAGGATTGTGACCCTCGAAGGATCGTGGAGCTTCTGGTAATAGAGCAGTTCATGAAACAGCTTCCAGAAGGGACTTCCGATTGGGTTAAACATCGTCAACCAGCAACAATAAACGAGGCCATCCAATTGGCAGTGAACCACCTGCCACCTTTTGCTGTCTCTCCCCCTTAACATCTCCCCTGCCTGATACATTGGATAAGGTAGAGAGGGTGAAGTTGAGGTGTGTCATGGGATCTTTCACAAACATCCACTGGTGCTGATCATGATCACTTTCTGGGGACAAAACCAGGTCCGGTCTGTGGTTAGTCCTCGTTTGAACCATCCACTGTTTTTGGATTTTGTCAGTATGATCAATAAACAATCTTTTTCAATGGTCAATAATCTGTAATTGGCTATGCTTTTCATTAGTGTGGGGTTTTTCATTTTTGTGGTTAAGGAAAGTGGTCTGTCTTTTGGGCTCTTCTCCTCCTCATTCAATTCTAAAGCTCTGCTGACCTGCTCCCAAGAGAAACCCTGAACTATGTAGACATGATCATAGATGAGTTTAATGTCATATGATGACAGTCTGCCATTCACATGTGGATTCATGTTCAGTGTTAAAGATGACCTTTCAGTCCTGATTCAGGAGTTGTATGCAGCTGAGTAGTACAGGTCTCCTACGCTGCACCCAGATCCTGTTTGGATTATTTTATATTATAAATGTTCTTTGTCACACTGTTCTTCTGTTTCTGTTTGCCTATTTTACAAATATGATTTGATATCTGTTCAGTGTTACTTCAAATAAATATGTTTAAATAGCTTTAATGCTTGTGCATTGTGTTATATTTTTATACTAGTAACTGGTGTTAAAAATTGGTCTTACCATCAATAAGCCGGTGTGTTATGATGTGGTGTGCTGTGGGCCGGGTGTGGTGGGCTGCGCTGGGCCAGAAAGTCCAGGACCACTTTTTGGTCCCAGTCCGCCCCTGATGTGAACTGTCAGAATATTGTGTTTGAAAATCCCATGACCTGATGTGAACATTAACTGAAGCGCTTGACCATATCACGATCTGAATGGTGCGACTTGATTAGCTGGATAATAAGTGTTTCTGCCGACAGACCCGTTGCTCACTGGATATTTCTCACCATATATGAACTTATAGATTGAAGATTACAGAATAATAGATACAGTATACAGATATTGGCTATACTAAAGTCAATCAAAGCAAAGCTTTGCAGGCTGTAGCTGGTATAAACAGTTCAATTATGTTTAAGAATTGAGGGAAGAAGGCCACCTTCACTCATATAAAATGTATGACTGATAAGTGAGCAGTAGCACACTAAACATGGACAAAAAAAAAACAAGGACCACTGGGAAAGTCTATAAATATATTTTTATTTAATTTAACATCTTAAAAAAAAACTAGATATACACTTGACAGAAAATATATACAATTACAAGCACAAAAATATGTTGTGTCTCTGGTATCATTGTTTACATTTGTCAGTACTGCTTATTTTCCTTTGTAATGTGATCAAAATGAGTGTCCACCACAAAGTGTTTAAAAACGAATATTTTCAATGAGAACTGAAGAAATATCATGAGCACTGCAGTGTTTCTCATTGCAGCATCAGCTTTAATCTTCACGGAAAGCTTCCCAGTGATTTTGTGGTGGTGATGGTGATGGTGGTGGTGGTGATGGTGATGATAGTGGTGGTGGTGGTGATGGTGGTGGTTATGGTGTTTATGGTGATGATGGTGGTGATGGTAGTGATGGTGATGATGGTGGTGATGGTGGTGGTGGTTTTGATGATGGTGGTGATGGTGGTGGTGGTTTTGATGATGGTGGTGGTGATGGTGGTGGTTTTGATGACAGTGGTGGTGATGGTGGTGGTCATATATGTAGAAGAGTTTGTGCAAGTAGTCCATTGTATCCTACTGGACTTGGGAGATATGATTTTTCTCATTTCCTGTTATAACAGATGATGTCTTTCATGGCTGTGTGGAGAAGAAGGGATGCACTGAGCTTTGGGTCCCTGCTGGTTCAGTCTCCTCCACTGAGAGTTTAACACCTAGAAACAGAGAAACTGGACTTTTAATAAGACATTTTAGTTAAAAAAATTGATATAAAGAACTTCATTTGACAATACTGCATATCCATGCGTATAATTACTACAACAAAATTACTCAAATGTAATATCAAATGTAAATCAACAGACCTTCTTCTGACTCTGCTGAGCCCTCTGTCACTGCATCGCCATCATGACTCTCTTCTAGAGCCAAGAATTGTGAAGAATATGTTTAAAAAATGATAAAATATATTTACATGAATATATTCATTATACGAATTGTGCTAATTCATATTGTTAATTCATTAAACAAATTAACTTAATTACCATATACTTAAATGTAAATAAATTACAAAAGCACAAATAAATTAATTGATTAATTAAGGAAATTAATTAACCAAATACATTATATGGTTTTATAATTGATTGAATTGTGCACTACTACTTGGTTAGTTAATAATTTATTAATTAATGATGAATCATTATCAAATAATTGTTACTTATTATTAATTACGATTTACTGATCAATGTATTGGTTATTCTTTTATTAAGTACTTAAATTAATATTGTTTGATTATAAAACAAATTAATTAATAGTCGTGTAATTAATTACCCAACTAATTATTATTATTATTATTATTATTATTATTATTATTATTATTATTATTATTTATAGATAATAATAACTGATTTTTATTAACAATGACATTATTATTAATAATAATTAATCATGGTTGAACTATTAGTTATTATTATTATTATTATTATTATTATTATTATTATTATTATTATTATTAAAAATGAGTATGAATCAAGCTGTATTATTAACGAGTATTATTGATTATTAATAATATTGGTGATAATAAAGTTATTATTATTCATATTAATTAGAGGAAGACACACCTCCACATGCACAGACGGTAGTGAACATCTGGCAGATCGCAGACAGACAGCTGAGTGCTGCAGTGCATACACCTGGGTCAAGGAGACATGAACAACATAAATTATTAGATAATTGTTCATTCAATTTGTTGAACACATAAATCTTTTCAAAACCGCAAAAGAATCTAAATAAATTGATTCATTATCTGATCCTATGCCATCATTACTCAGGGGTCTAATCTACTCAATTAAAGAACACTGAAGATTCAGTTTACCATCACAGATGGTTTGAGTTGCAGCCATTTCGATGTCGTTTCCAGCAACTATCCAGCTGACCGTTTCTCTTTCCGCTCCGATTTTTCAGAGCCGGTCTGTTACCGTTTCTCTTTCCCCTCCGATTTTTCTGAGCCGGTCTGTTACCGTTTCTCTTTCCGCTCCGATTTTTCAGAGCCGGTCTGTTACCGTTTCTCTTTCCGCTCCAATTTTTCAGAGCCGGTCTGTTACTGTTTCTCTTTCCCCTCCGATTTTTCTGAGCCGGTCTGTTATCGTTTCTCTTTCCGCTCTTCCATTTCTCTTGCAGATCCGTTGTGATTTTCCAGCGTCGCTGGTTATCTCGTACAGCTTCGTCTTTGTTTTCAAGATAGTGATTGGGAGATGTTGACAGTGCACTGTCCACTAGAGAACAGGCAGTAAAACCCTGTAGTGCTCTCATTTTTAAAGCTCTCATTTGGGTTTCATTTTCTCCGCCCCTCCCATTGAGTTTCGGAAATTCTATTCAAGTCAATGGTATGAGGAGGAGAAATGCTACTGGGAGGAGTTACTGCAGTTACCCGCAGATCAAGTAAACCACCGCCAGAACTAAGGATTGTGCTAGCGGTGGTTTACTTGATCTGCGAGTTACTGAAGTCGGCGTTGAGCGGTCTGTCACATCATCCTCCACCGACTGAAATTAATATCCTCCAAAGTTTCTCACCTGAAAATACCATAAGCATATGAGCTGCACTAAACCTGCCACTAATAAAAAAAATCAACTAAAAAGTCACCGCTGCGCGACGTGCCGTCCACATCCTCATAGCGAGAAGCGACTTATGATTGTGTGCAAATTCAGCAGCAACTTCGACTCTTCTGCCGTCACAAGATGAGACACTGCTTGTAGTCTGAACTCGGGCCATAATACAAAGACGCAGTCCACCATGACCGACAAATCCAGCACAGGTGTATGGACAGCAGTCGAAACAAACAGCAGTCACATGAATGAAGCTTGGTTTTAAATTCCGTCGCGCTAGTTTGTATAGGCTACAAGAAGCTCCAAATATATGCAGAGGTATAAGTGGCATCAGAGAAAATGAATTAAAAAGTCCATTGCCGTTCTGATGATTTCTCGTTCGCTTATCGACGACGAGGTCCAAATTTTTTACTTCCTTGTGGAGGTGTAGACTGTTGTTTTCCCTATGGCGGTGTACTGATGTCTTTAGAGGCGATTCCGGAAATTCTCTCTCTCTCTCTCTCTCTCTCTCTCTCTCTCTCTCTCTCTCTCACACACACACACACACACACACATACACACACACACACACACACACCACAGTCTGTACTCCGGAAACGTGCAGCAACTGGTTCATGCAGAGCTGGTGACTCAGGTTGAAGCACGCTGAATGCTAATTTACCAGTGCGCGTCCTCATACGGTAACAAAGACGTTGCAGAAACCCCGCCTCTGTACTGTTTGAGAAGAGGTGGAAACGGTGCGCCTGAACGCGACCCATATCTTACTGACGGTTGTAAAACTTACCTGCGTTCAACCGAATACCTAAACATTCAGGAATTTAGAGTGCTATTGGCCCTTCAAGGTCGGTGTCGTATTATTGTCTTTCTAACATTAGATTCGGTTGAGAAAGATGCCTTGCGAACCAGGAGCGACGTCTGAATAGTTGGAGGATTGGTAACTCCGACTCTTCTGCTCTAGCCAGATGAACGCGTTGGAAGAGACGTAGAGACGGTGCGCATATACACTCGCATCGTCCCAACCCCTCTGTGAGAAACGTCCATGTATTTCTCCACCTGTTCACAAGTCAGTCGCTGCTCACATTTCCGTGGCGCACACACTGGAAAGTGTCATCTTACAACCGCCGATCAAACATGAGTGGCCGTTCAGGCGCACCGTTTCCACCTCTTCTCAAACAGAAGTAGAGTCGGGTTTCTGCCTCTAGTCTCTCACTGTACGCTTCCGTGTTTCCGTGCAGTACAGACTGTAGGGCTGTGTGGTGTATCCGACTTGCCGGTGGAGAGAAAAACTTTTTCATACGGGCTTTCTAGTATACAAAGAAGCGACGACTGCTTTTGTGGGAAACCTGCTCATTTTGATGGCTTACGTGTTTTGACGGTCATTATGATCTGATGAAGGATGTTTTTCTACGTCTTTGTATTATGGACAGAATTAAGGTTACAAGCAACGTCTCGAGATTTCCTCAAACGCCTTCATCTTGTAACAGCAGAAAAGTCGAAGTTGACGTTAATTCCAAACCTCATCACACGTCGCTCGTGGACGGACGGATATGTTACTCGTGTACGGACGGATATGTTACTCGTGGACGGACGGATATGAGTTCGCCGATGCTAGGCCTGGCTTTGTTGGTCCTCGAAGCTGCTTTCTTCTTGCGCTTTGGCCGACGCGGTGGCAGTCAACGAGTCAAACGCTGTGCAGTGTAACTCAGGAACCTCCCTCTCCGAGGCCGGGGGCTGGTCTCTCTCTCTCTCTCTCTCTCTCTCTCTCTCTCTCTCTCTCTCTCTCTCTCTCTCTCTCTCTCTCTCTCTCTCTCTCTCTCTCTGCGCGAATCTGGCGGAGGAGTGAGCGTGGCGTGTTGAGCGAGTTTGAGAGTTTGACTCTCCGGCACGGTGTGTGACACCGGTCGAAACTTTTAAACGTGTAAACGTCTCGGATTCATAACGTTTGTTGTGTGAGGGAGTAACTCTTTGTATGTGTAGCATTCTGTGTAAACATCTCGGATGTTCCATCTCGTGGAAAAAATCCGCGAAAAAACCCCCAGCACTTTTTCTATGCTCCACCCACAAAGGGCCGTCTCCGACTCCACACAGCGCTTCGACCGGTGTAACACACACACACACACACACACACACACACACACCGTGTTACACACACCGTGCCAGCAAGTCAAACTCTCACATAGCCGCTCACTCGGGCCGCCATCCACCGCAACACACACACACACACACACACACACACACACACACACACACACACACACACACACACACCGTGTTACACACACCGTGCCAGCAAGTCAAACTCTCACATAGCCGCTCACTCGGGCCGCCATCCACCGCAACACACACACACCACACACACACACACACGCACACACACACACACACACACACACACACACACACACAGGAGTGACTCATGCAGAGCTGGAGAATCAGGTTTACTCGGTTTAGTTAAGCTCATTTATCTGTGCGCTTCCTCATACTGTAACAAAGACATTGGAGAAAAACAAAACATAGATACAAAGCCTGCTATTAAAAACAGCTTAATATTTCATAATAAATAATATCGAATTCTGATATTTAAAAAACTTTATTAATAGCCACATTAAATAAATTATAAACACATTTTAATGTAAGGGACTTTATTAAGAAGAATAAATATTTGTCTAGAACTCTGACACGGTTATCCTTCGCCTTTCGACGCCGGGGTTGGACAAATCGTTGTTCCACGGCAGCATCGGGCCTTTATGTTCATGACTCAGTTTTCCACTGTTTTATTTTATTTAATTTTATTATGTTAGTGTCACATAACGAACTCAGACATTAGACAATATACACAGGCATATTTCCCATGAAATATGTGCAATATTTGTACACAATATTTCACCAAAAACATGTACAAAAAGACAATGAAAAAATCTATAATAAATAACAATATAATTATATTAATACGGCTGTTTATGATTTTTCTCACATGCGACAGGATAGCTTACTTAATGTAACGAACAATAGGAAAAAATGGAATATAAATAATTTAACGGAATAAAATCATCTGCTAATTCCGACAGGCTTCGGCCCATTTTCCAACCACGGTACTATCTTTCCAAATGGCGATGTCGAAAAATTCGGAAACCATCAAAAAGAGAGAAAATCAGTCGCCTTTCGACGGCGGTGTGGAACTATTCGCTGTCCGACGTCGACGTTTTCCAGCAGCAGTGAAGGACTGTCCGCTTCTGAACGATGGCATTAAATGTGCGCTTTCCAAATGGCGGTGCTGAAGTATTGCCTTTCTGACGTTGGTGTTCTCCCTCGGGTACATACAGCGTTATGACCACAGGCAGAAACCCCGCCTCTGTACTGTTTGAGAAGAGGTGGAAACGGTGCGCCTGAACGCGACCCATATCTTATTGATGGTTGTAAAACTTACCTGCGTTCAACCGAATACCTAAACAGTCAGGAATTTAGAGTGCTATTGGCCCTTCAAGGTCGGTGTCGTATTATTGTCTTTCTAACATTAGATTCGGTTGAGAAAGATGCCTTGCGAACCAGGAGCGACGTCTGAATAGTTGGAGGATTGGTAACTCCGACTCTTCTGCTCTAGCCAGATGAACGCGTTGGAAGAGACGTAGAGACGGTGCGCATATACACTCGCATCGTCCCAACCCCTCTGTGAGAAACGTCCATGTATTTCTCCACCTGTTCACAAGTCAGTCGCTGCTCACATTTCCGTGGCGCACACACTGGAAAGTGTCATCTTACAACCGCCGATCAAACATGAGTGGCCGTTCAGGCGCACCGTTTCCACCTCTTCTCAAACAGAAGTAGAGGCGGGTTTCTGCCTCTAGTCTCTCACTGTACGCTTCCGTGTTTCCGTGCAGTACAGACTGTAGGGCTGTGTGGTGTATCCGACTTGCCGGTGGAGAGAAAAACTTTTTCATACGGGCTTTCTAGTATACAAAGAAGCGACGACTGCTTTTGTGGGAAACCTGCTCATTTTGATGGCTTACGTGTTTTGACGGTCATTATGATCTGATGAATGATGTTTTTCTACGTCTTTGTATTATGGACAGAATTAAGGTTACAAGCAACATCTCGAGATTTCCTCAAACGCCTTCATCTTGTAACAGCAGAAAAGTCAAAGTTGTCGTTAATGCCACACGTCATCACACGTCGCTCGT
>NC_030430.2:5747500-5792500 GCF_001660625.3 Ictalurus punctatus | reverse complement strand
GGAATAAAATCATCTGCTAATTCCGACAGGCTTCGGCCCATTTTCCAACCACGGTACTATCTTTCCAAATGGCGATGTCGAAAAATTCGGAAACCATCAAAAAGAGAGAAAATCAGTCGCCTTTCGACGGCGGTGTGGAACTATTCGCTGTCCGACGTCGACGTTTTCCAGCAGCAGTGAAGGACTGTCCGCTTCTGAACGATGGCATTAAATGTGCGCTTTCCAAATGGCGGTGCTGAAGTATTGCCTTTCTGACGTTGGTGTTCTCCCTCGGGTACATACAGCGTTATGACCAGAGGCAGAAACCCCGCCTCTGTACTGTTTGAGAAGAGGTGGAAACGGTGCGCCTGAACGCGACCCATATCTTATTCATGGTTGTAAAACTTACCTGCGTTCAACCGAATACCTAAACAGTCAGGAATTTAGAGTGCTATTGGCCCTTCAAGGTCGGTGTCGGATTATTGTCTTTCTAACATTAGATTCGGTTGAGAAAGATGCCTTGCGAACCAGGAGCGACGTCTGAATAGTTGGAGGATTGGTAACTCCGACTCTTCTGCTCTAGCCAGATGAACGCGTTGGAAGAGACGTAGAGACGGTGCGCATATACACTCGCATCGTCCCAACCCCTCTGTGAGAAACGTCCATGTATTTCTCCACCTGTTCACAAGTCAGTCGCTGCTCACATTTCCGTGGCGCACACACTGGAAAGTGTCATCTTACAACCGCCGATCAAACATGAGTGGCCGTTCAGGCGCACCGTTCCACCTCTTCTCAAACAGAAGTAGAGTCGGGTTTCTGCCTCTAGTCTCTCACTGTACGCTTCCGTGTTTCCGTGCAGTACAGACTGTAGGGCTGTGTGGTGTATCCGACTTGCCGGTGGAGAGAAAAACTTTTTCATACGGGCTTTCTAGTATACAAAGAAGCGACGACTGCTTTTGTGGGAAACCTGCTCATTTTGATGGCTTACGTGTTTTGACGGTCATTATGATCTGATGAAGGATGTTTTTCTACGTCTTTGTATTATGGACAGAATTAAGGTTACAAGCAACGTCTCGAGATTTCCTCAAACGCCTTCATCTTGTAACAGCAGAAAAGTCGAAGTTGACGTTAATTCCACACCTCATCACACGTCGCTCGTGGCCGGGAGGATATGTCGCTCGTGGACAGACAAATATGTTGCTCGCGGACCGACAGATATGTCGCTCGCGGACGGACGGATTTGTCGCTCGCGGACGGACGGATATGGACAATAGGTCGCGGACCTATCTATTACCTTTACAATTATGTAAATGTTTTTGCATATATGGATGTTTTAGTTGTAGTTGATAAGGCCGACTTATTTTTATGCGGCAAAAATTTGCCGCGTTAAATCTCAATCGAAACCCGACTAAACGGCTTATATAATCTCCTGCGGCTCTTCTCCGCTACTGAGCTCTCTGCTGGATGACTGCTGAACACCGACCGTCAGAAATCAGCTGTTAAGGTAAGTTTGATTATTTTTGATCATTTGGGATTATTTTACTTTACTTATAATCTTTTATTTTTTCCCTGAATTTCTCCAACCGACACCGATATTATGAACACACTACTCCCAGGTTGAAGCAAGCTGAATGCTAATTTAGAAACGGTGGAAACGGTGCGCCTGAACGCGACCCACATCTTACTGACGGTTGTAAAACTTCCCTGCTTTCAACCGAGTACCTAAACAGTCAGGAATTTAGAGTTCTATTGGCCCTTCAAGGTCGGTGTCGGATTATTGTCTTTCTAACATTAGATTCGGTTGAGAAAGATGCCTTGCGAATCAGGAGCGACGTCTGAATAGTTGGAGGATTGGTAACTCCGACTCTTCTGCTCTAGCCAGATGAACGCGTTGGAAGAGACGTAGAGACGGTGCGCATATACACTCGCATCGTCCCAACCCCTCTGTGAGAAACGTCCATGTACTTCTCCAACTGTTCACAAGTCAGTCGCTGCTCACATTTCCGTGGCGCACACACTGGAAAGTGTCATCTTACAACCGCCGATCAAACATGAGTGGCCGTTCAGGCGCACCGTTCCACCTCTTCTCAAACAGAAGTAGAGGCGGGTTTCTGCCTCTAGTCTCTCACTGTACGCTTCCGTGTTTCCGTGCAGTACAGACTGTAGGGCTGTGTGGTGTATCCGACTTGCCGGTGGAGAGAAAAACTTTTTCATACGGCTTTCTAGTATACAAAGAATGTCACTCGCGGACAGACAGATATGTCGTTCACGGACAGACAGATATGTCGCTCGTGGACGGAAGGATATGGACAACAGGTCGCGAACCTATCTATTACCTTTACAATTATGTAAAAGTTTTTGCATATATGGATGTTTTTAGTTGTAGTTGATAAGTCCGAGGTATATTCAGGGAAATTTTTTTCCGGCATTTCATTTCAATCGAAATCGCGAGGAACATAGTATATATAAGCTCCTCCAGCTCTTCTCCGCTACTGAGCTCTCTGCTGGATGACTGCTGAACACCGACTGTCAGAAATCAGTTGTTCAGGTAACTTTAATTATCTTTGATCATTTGGGATTATTTTACTTTCCTTATAATCTTTTTTTCGGGAATTTCTCCAACCGGCACCGATATTATGAACACGCTAGTCCGACACCACCATAGGAAAGCGAATGAGATCCCGTCGGATTTTCATTGGACATTTTCTAAATTGCAGTCGTTGGCGTCTCAGTGAACGCGAGGAAGATTTCGATTTAATAGAATTTCAAAAAGTAAAAAAAATGCTTCATGTGGTAACATTTAAATTAACAGAATTTATTCAAGTAAAAAATCATTGAATCAAACTAAATACACTAGGTTACACCAACAAAATAAAATGTAACGGTTAGATCAGGTAGAAATATCACCTTAAGTTAACATATGCAGCTTACTATTTTTGAATAGTGTTTTGTGAACACAAACTGGGCGGAATAACACACAGTTCAAAAGGGTTAATAAAAATATTCATCAGCGCTTTCTCTCTACCTCCTTACCAGACTTCTACTCCACCATGGGTTCAACAAACTCCACTGAGATGATCAAAATTCTGATACAAGCACGGGCAGCGACCCAACAAAAGCTCCAGAGCAACATGCAGCAACCAGAATCCATCTTGCAGTGGTCGGAGCAACATCGCCAGAGGTTTCGCTCCTTGACCCTCCGTGAGGTCGGCGACCAATTTGCATTTGTGCAACAGCTCCAAGACCTCTGTCAGAAATGGCTGCTGGCTGAGGATTGTGACCCGGCTAGGATTGTGCAGCGGGTGGTAATGGAACAGTTTATCAACCAGCTTCCAGAAGAGACCGCCCACTGGGTTCAGAACCACCAACCAGCAACGCTAAACGAGGCCATCCATTTGGCGAAGATCCACCTGACAGCTTTCATTCTCTCTACCTCCTTACCTGAGTACGACTCCACCATGAACTCCACTGAGATGATCACCATTCCACATGTTGAACAATGGCAAAGGCAGTATCTGGAGGCCCTGATAAAAGGTCAGGCAGAGATCCAATGGATGCTCCAGAGCTTCATGCATCAATTGGAATGTAAAGATTCTAAGACTGCTGTTTCACAGCAGTCAGAGCAATATCGCCTGAGGTTTCGCTCCGTGACCGTCGGTGAGATTGGCGACCTATTTGTATTTGCACAACAGCTCCAAGACCTCGGTCAGAAGTGGTTGCTGGCTGAGGATTGTGACCCTGCTAGGATTGTGCAGCGGGTGGTATTCGAACAGTTTATCAACCGGCTTCCAGAAGAGACCGCCCACTGGGTTCAGCACCACCAACCAGCAACACTAAACGAGGCCATTCAATTATCGAAAAACCACCCTTTGTCGCTCACGACAACGATTAAAAGATCGAATTTTATCTAATTTATTTAGCTTGAATTAATTTGAAATAAAGTCTGCCTCCCACCTGATGAGTTTATAAAAGCTGGACCGGTATACTGCTCCGCAATCACGAGCCTGTAAATAGCGAGTATCGTCCTAAGGCGGTTTTGAAATGAGTCGTAAGACGATTGACAGAATTGTCGCATTATGACAGATAATTTTCGACATAGTAGGCCAACTACAAATAATACGTTTCCGTGGAGGAATGTATCCGCGAGAAGTATCCGCAAGAAATATCCGCGAGAAGTATCCGCGAGCAGATAGGATTATTGTGTGTATGTCAAGACAACATTAGGATTATGAAAAGAAGATATGTTATTTGTATTGTGCAATTTGTCACTGCGCGCTGTCTGGACTGCAGCACTTCTGCCGATTTTAGGTCGGTAAAGTAGGCTGTATAAGTTATAAGGCCATATAAGGTATACTCCGCCTCTCCGCCTCCCAACCTAGAGTATGTAAAGCGACGACTGCCTGCCTGTAGAGTTTGTTGTGGGCTGCGCTTATCTGACTGACATGTACGTTCATAAACCGCTGTGCGACGACAAAAGTGCCCACCATCGGAAGACAAGCGGACCGACTTTCTTCTCAACAAAAGCAGGGACCCAACACTCAGTGCGTCCTTTCTTTCGTCTGTGTGTCTCTGTGTTAATAATTTTGTACTTACATAGACATATGTTTTGTTTATTATTTATAATATTGGAATAATGATTTGGTTAATTATTTGTATACAATAATCAATAAATTGATTTGAAACTGATTTGTTCCCACAAAATATATTTTTATAGACTGTCTCTATAAGCGTCTTGTTTCCTTTAACATCCACGCTTCATGCAGTAATGCTCAGTAATGAGTCATACACTTTAAATGAACAAATATGTTCTTCTTTGAAAACCATCTGTAATGCTTGACTGAACATATTTGAACAGTTTAGGTCAGATACAGTCCACAGAACATCTCAGAAGAAGCTTACACAACTCGTTCATCCATCTTCTGTGTGTTTTGATTGAACATCCTCTCATTTTCCTTACAACGCAGTGTGTTTTATTATTAAACATCATTGGAAGATAAAACATTTTAGGCATTCGTGCAAATTATTTTACACAAACTACATGGTTTGCTTCAGACAGCACATCAGGGGCTGTTTTGTCGTGGTCAGGGGAGAGAGGGCTCCACGGCTTATTCTTAGTGGTGGACAGTAACGAGGTATTTATAGTTCGTAACTGTACTTAAGTACATTTTTCAAGTATCTGAATTTTATCAGAGTATTTTCATTTTGGGAAACGTTTACTTTTACTTACCTACATTTTGATGCTTAACATGTAACTTTCTACTACATTACATTTAAGAAAAACATCCCGTTCCTTGCTACACCGAAGTGAATACATAAATTGTGATAAATGATAACCTGGCTCGAGAGCACAACCTTAACACCACGGTTCTCGCGAGAGTTTTCGCAAAGGGTGACTAGTCGTCTCTCTCTCTCTCTCTCTCTCTCTCTCTCTCTCTCTCTCTCTCTCTCTCTCTCTCTCTCTCTCTCTCTCTCTCTCTCTCTCTCTCTCTCTCTCTCTCACACACACACACACACACAGACACACACACAGACACACACAGGAGTGACTCATGTAGAGCTGGAGAATCAGGTTTCTCGGTTCCTCTCATACTGTAACAACATACTGTTGGAGAAAAACAAAACATAGATACAAAGCCTGCTGTTAAAAACAGCTTAATATTTCATAATAAATAACATCGAATTCTGATATTTAAAAAAGCTTTATTAATAGCCAGATTAAATAAATTATAAACACATTTTAATGTAAGGGACTTTATTAAGAAGAATAAATATTTGTCTAGAACTCTGACACGGTTATCCTTCGCCTTTCGACGCCGGGGTTGGACAAATCGTTTTTCCACGGCAGCATCGGGCCTTTATGTTCATGACTCAGTTTTCCACTGTTTTATTTTATTTAATTTTATTATGTTAGTGTCACATAACGAACTCAGACATTAGACAACATACACAGGCATATTTCCCATGAAATATGTGCAATATTTGTACACAATATTTCACCAAAAACATGTACAAAAAGACAATGAAAAAATCTATAATAAATAACAATATAATTATATTAATACGGCTGTTTATGATTTTTCTCACATGCGACAGGATAGCTTACTTAATGTAACGAATAATAGGAAAAAATGGAATATAAATAATTTAACGGAATAAAATCATCTGCTAATTCCGACAGGCTTCGGCCCATTTTCCAACCACGGTACTATCTTTCCAAATGGCGATGTCGAAAAATTCGGAAACCATCAAAAAGAGAGAAAATCAGTCGAATACCTAAACATTCAGGAATTTAGAGTGCTATTGGCCCTTCAAGGTCGGTGTCGGATTATTGTCTTTCTAACATTAGATTCGGTTGAGAAAGATGCCTTGCGAATCAGGAGCGACGTCTGAATAGTTGGAGGATTGGTAACTCCGACTCTTCTGCTCTAGCCAGATGAACGCGTTGGAAGAGACGTAGAGACGGTGCGCATATACACTCGCATCGTCCCAACCCCTCTGTGAGAAACGTCCATGTACTTCTCCAACTGTTCACAAGTCAGTCGCTGCTCACATTTCCGTGGCGCACACACTGGAAAGTGTCATCTTACAACCGCCGATCAAACATGAGTGGCCGTTCAGGCGCACCGTCCCACCTCTTCTCAAACAGAAGTAGAGGCGGGTTTCTGCCTCTAGTCTCTCACTGTACGCTTCCGTGTTTCCGTGCAGTACAGACTGTAGGGCTGTGTGGTGTATCCGACTTGCCGGTGGAGAGAAAAACCTTTTCTAGTATACAAAGAAGCGGACTTTCTAGTATACAAAGAAGCGACGACTGCTTTTGTGGGAAACCTGCTCATTTTGTCGCTCACGACAACGATTTCGAAGATCGAATTTGATCTAATTTATTTAGCTTGAATTAATTTGAAATAAAGTCTGCCTCCCACCTCATGAGTTTATAAAAGCTGGACCGGTATACTGCTCCGCAATCACGAGCCTGTAAATAGCGAGTATCGTCCTAAGGCGGTTTTGAAATGAGTCGTAAGACGATTGACAGAATTGTCGCCTTACGACAGATAATTTTCGACATAGTAGGCCAACTACAAATAATACGTTTCCGTGGAGGAAAGTATCCGCGAGCAGAGTGAGTCCAAAAATGCACTCGGCCTCTGTCGCGAGTAGTGGTAGCGGTAGTGGCTCAACTTTCTTCCTGAATCATCTCCTAAATATCCTCGACTGTCGCTGATCCTCCACTACTTCATGATTCACTTTTGACATTTCTCTTTCTGATCAGGGATTTTCCGAATAAGGACACGAGCGCAGTCGATCAGTCCGCCATGGTCATAAGGAAGTGGATGAGAACTTGACGGATTACCTTTTTTTTTTTTGCTCTCCGCGGCATAGAAGATCTTTACTTTGATTCTTCACTACATAAAACGGAGCGTCACAGAAGTTTAAATCAGGCTACATTTATTTAAAATCTGCTCATTCTGATGGCGGTCCATACAGCAGTGCTTGCTTATTTTTTCGGTCATTATCATGTTGTAGTTTTTGGGTTGAAACCAGAGAGAAAGATGTTTTCCTGCGTTTTGGTATCGTGGTCCGAGGTGAGGCTCCAAAAAACGTTTCTGCGTCTCCTCAAACGCGTTCACTTTATATGCTGAAGCGTCGAATTTGTTACTTCTAATAACTGCGGTTTCCGCGTCGAGATAGACTGCGACTTAGGGGAAGTTCCACCCCTGCTCTTGCTTCTGATAGTTTTTTTTACTTACGTAAGCTGTGGGAGTCGGCCTCCCCGCTCTGAGAGCCATTAAAAACGCCTGCCTGCGTGCAGGATGTGTTGTGGACTGAGTTTATCTGACATGTACATTTATAAACAGCTGTGCGACAACAAAGTCATCGGAAGACGGACTTTCTTCTCAGCAAAATACAAGAAATTATTTCAAAAAGGAAAATATGAGTACAGCTCAATACATCTGTGACGGTAAGCTGAATCTGCTGCTTTCTTTAAATGACTACACTATATGGCCACAATTTTGTGGGCATCAGACCCATGTGTCCTTGTAGAACATCCCATTCCAGATTTATTCCCCATTTGCCATTATAATAACCTCCACTCTTCTGGGAAGGCTTTGCACTAGATTTTGGAGCGTGGCTGTGGGGATTTGTGCTCAGTCATCCACAAATGCATTAGTGACGAGGTATTGTAATGCTGGAACATCAGTCTCAGTCTTAGTTCCAGTCAAGGAAAATTGTAATGCTGCACCATACAAATACATTCTAGACAATTGTGTACATCCAAATTTGTGACCACATACAGTGTAGATTAGACATGGTGCACGTCATATGATCAGACAATATTTATAATAATTAGCCACTATTTGTGTTGGTTTGTCTCGCGCTCCAGTAGGACTCGCGCTCCCGTGGCGACTGTTTGTCTATACTGCTTGAGCAGAGACTCCGATATTTTAAGGAATTTCATCTCAGACTCTCATCGGCTGTTTGTTAGCTGTACTTGCTACTATTCGCGGAGAGGTTCACACTACGCGATTCATTCTAGAGAATAACATGCTGGAAAATACCTGGAAAATACATAATGTATTAACTATGAACTAGTTTATTTTGTTGATTGTTTCTCCTTGACTCAGGTGTGTGCACTGCAGTGCTCAGCGGTGTGTCTGAGATCTGCGAGATGCTCGTGAACGTCTTCGCATGTGGAGGTGTGTGTGTCAGTCATCCGTAGCATTTAACACCCGAGATGTCCAATATCAATATTTTAGTGAGTTTGAGATCTAAATCGATGCTTTTGTGAGTTCTGTTTACAACTTTCATGTTAAAAGAAATTCAGTGTTATTTCAAAACCTTGACTGCATGCAATTATTTCACAGCCTCAGAGGCACATAGCAACAGTAGCACATCTGTGTTATCTGTTTTATCTGTTTCTCTGCATTTAAGTCTCATGAGCCATACAGTAGAGCAATATTGACTGATCTCTTGAAAACACTATTGTGCTTCTGCACGGGGAAAAAATGGTTACATTTACGTAACATTTTTAGCAAAAATGTGCATTTGCTTTTTAAAGTAAATGTAACTTCATATAATTAAAAAAGATACGTCATGTAAAATGATTAAACATTGCTTAATATGAATTTAAAACTATATATTTCGTGCAAAAGAGCTTAAATAAATTGTGTAAACCTGACTTTAGCTGTTTCCAGTCACATTAACTAGGAAAACCTGTAAATTGTTATTGTCTAGACGTCGGCATGTGTTGATTTAGCTAGACTCCAGTCGGTTCACGTAAACATTACTTCAAATTTAAACTATCCGTAAAGCATACACAGTACAATCTACACTTTTGGGCATTGGCTACAAAAAAAACAAAAAACAAAAAACAAAAACAAACAAACAAAAAAAAAACTTGACGCAAAAATAAATAACTTCCGTTTAAAAATCACATTAACTTTTATAATTACACTATATGGCCCAAAATGTGGACACCTGACCATCACAGCAATATCTAGGCCTTCTCCAAACTCTTTCCACAAAGTTGTATTGCACACAATTTTCTAGGTCTTTGTATGCCATAACATTAAGATTTCCCTTCACTGAAACTAATGCCCCTGTGCTCTGCCAGGGTTGGAGTGGAAGAACTCGAGTTCTTACATATGAATACGTATATATCCACATACCTTTGTGTACATATATATATATATATATATATATATATATATATATATATATATATATATATATATATATGTGCATATTTGGATGTTAAGATGGATAGAACAAATACAGGTCAGGATATGCTGAGAGCACCGCAACACTAGAATAAACGAGTTTCCACAACATTACTATTAAAGTAGCTACATGAACAGGAAAACAAAGCACGTTTTTTTTTTGCATGTGTGTCTTCAAATCCATTCACATAAGAAACAAGCCCATGATGTATCATGTCTTTGTGTCTGGAAAACATTTTCATTTTATTAAAATTGTTTTCCATCTTTATTTCTACTCCGCAGGAGAAATACATGATCAGGATGTAGCAGCAGATCATTCCGCAGAGTCAGGAGAAGAAGGTCTGCTTACTGAAATTTGCACTCCCATTTTCTTCTAACCGTCATTTATAAACTACATCAGTTCATATTTAATAACAGTAAAAAAGCAGAACATTGGCTTTAGTGTGTTGCAATAAAGCAATACAAAAGAAAAGTTACACTTCTCTGTTTTTAGTTGTGAGACTTTCAGTGGAGGAAACTGGACCGGCCGGGACCCAACACTCAGTGCGTCCTTTCTTCTCCACAGATCCATGAGACACCTCCTCCGTCATGACATGTAATGAGAAGATCGTGTATCTCCAAATAGAATGCAATTGATAAGTTTACTGTCGATTTACTGTTGATTTCTACTCAACTTGTGCTCATCAGACTCATACTGTGTGTGTCTGTGTGTCTCTGTGTTTGTGTCTGCGTCTGTGTAGGGATCCCAACCTTGAGGTCACTCCAGTGCCAGTCTTCCACGTGTCCTGCTGTGGTCATTTCACCAACTTTTGGTGTTATCAATTTGGTGTTATCATGGCATGCTTAATTTTAGCGGAGACGTTAGCCACAGCTTTATACTCGCTCGCTTCGGTTTTTTACTTGTTGCTCTGTAATCATATTTCTTGCCGTGACCAATTTAAAAAAAAATGGCTGAACAGATCTGTGTTGCTAATACTCTATAACGTGTCTTTTTAATACATCAAAGAGAAGTAGGGGTTGGCTGCTATTTTTCTTGGGGATTGTTTTAAATAGATATAGTGCATATACACTCGAATCAATATTACATTTGAAATACAATGTGTATAATAGTGTATTATAATATATAATAACATAATAGTTTTATATTGTTTAACATTCTAAATAATTTTGTACTTACATAGACATATGTTTTGTTTATTATTTATAATATTGGAATAATGATTTGGTTAATTATTTGTATACAATAATCAATAAATTGATTTGAAACTGATTTGTTCCCACAAAATATATTTTTATAGACTGTCTCTATAAGCGTCTTGTTTCCTTTAACATCCACGCTTCATGCAGTAATGCTCAGTAATGAGTCATACACTTTAAATGAACAAATATGTTCTTCATTGAAAACCATCTGTAATGCTTGACTGAACATATTTGAACAGTTTAGGTCAGATACAGTCGACAGAACATCTCAGAAGAAGCTTACACAACTCGTTCATCCATCTTCTGTGTGTTTTGATTGAACATCCTCTCATTTTCCTTACAACGCAGTGTGTTTTATTATTAAACATCATTGGAAGATAATACATTTAGGCATTCGTGCAAATTATTTTACACAAACTACATGGTTTGCTTCAGACAGCACATCAGGGGTTGTTTTGTCGTGGTCAGGGGAGAGAGGGCTCCACGGCTTATTCTTAGTGGTGGACAGTAACGAGGTATTTATAGTCCGTAACTGTACTGAAGCACATTTAGCTATACTAAAAAGAAATCAACATTTAACGAACAAAATATCTTTTTTAAAGCTATACTTAATAATTTTGGTAAATTTCAATCAAAATATTGGAGAATGGGAGTAATTATACTGATAAGTTTCAGGAACTACAATTATTTCTTATTCCATATATAATATTCATTAGTTTGACCTGACTTTCCGAATAAGGATTGGGCTAATACTCCGCCGTGTAATAAAACGACGAGTGCCTGCCTGTAGAGTTTGTTGTGAGCTGCGCTTATCTGATTGACATGTACAACAACCATCGGAAGACGAACGGACCGACTTTCTTCTCAGAAACATACAGTAAATTATTTAAAAAAGAAAAATATGAGTACAGCTCAAAACATCTGTGACGGTAAGCTGAATCTGCTGCTTTCTTTAAATGACTACACTATATTGCCACGATTTTGTGAGCATCAGACCCATGTGTCCTTGTAGAACATCCCATTCCAGATTTTTCACCATTTGCCATTATAATAACCTCCACTCTTCTGGGAAGGCTTTGCACTAGATTTTGGAGCGTGGCTGTGGGGATTTGTGCTCAGTCATCCACAAATGCATTAGTGACGAGGTATTGTAATGCTGGAACATCAGTCTCAGTCTTAGTTCCAGTCAAGGAAAATTGTAATGCTGCACCATACAAATACATTCTAGACAATTGTGTACGTCCAAATTTGTGACCACATACAGTGTAGATTAGACATGGTGCACGTCATATGATCAGACAATATTTATAATAATTAGCCACTATTTGTGTTGGTTTGTCTCGCGCTCCAGTAGGACTCGCGCTCCCGTGGCGACTGTTTGTCTATACTGCTTGAGCAGAGACTCCGATATTTTAAGGAATTTCATCTCAGACTCTCATCGGCTGTTTGTTAGCTGTACTTGCTACTATTCGCGGAGAGGTTCACACTACACGATTCATTCTAGAGAATAACATGCTGGAAAATACCGCAGCCTAGACTGAGAAACATCCCGTGCACTTGAGCAGTCACCACAGGAGCGCGCATCGGGTATCGCCGAACCGGTGATCGCAGTGTTGGGGAAGCGACTTAGCCGGCGCCGGGAAAATACATAATGCATTAACTATGAACTAGTTTATTTTGTTGATTGTTTCTCCTTGACTCAGGTGTGTGCACTGCAGTGCTCAGCGGTGTGTCTGAGATCTGCGAGATGCTCGTGAACGTCTTCGCATGTGGAGGTGTGTGTGTCAGTCATCCGTAGCATTTAACACCCAAGATGTCCAATATCAATATTTTAGTGAGTTTGAGATCTAAATCGATGCTTTTATGAGTATGGAGTGGAGAAAAACAAAACATAGATACATAGCCTGCTATTAAAAAACAGCTTAATATTTCATAATAAATCAATCGAATTCTGATATTTAACAAAGCTTTGTTAACAGCCACATTAAATAAATTCTAATTACAGTTTAATATAAGGGACTTTATTTAAAAAAAAATAAAGACTACATATTTGTCAAAATTTTTCTGACAAGGTTATCCTTCACTTTTCGACGGCGGGGTTAGACAAATCGTTTACGACTGTCCGCTTCTGAACGATGGCATTAAATGTGCGCTTTCCAAATGGCGGTGCTGAAGTATTGCCCTTCTGACGTTGGTGTTCTCCCCCGGGTACAAACTTCCCTGATTCCTTTTCTCAGACAGAAGTAGAGACGCGGTTTCTGCCTCTAGTCTCTCACTGTACGCTTCCGTGTTTCCGTGCAGTACAGACTGTAGGGCTGTGTGGTGTATCCGACTTGCCGGTGGAGAGAAAAACCTTTTCTAGTATACAAAGAAGCGGACTTTCTAGTATACAAAGAAGCGGACTTTCTAGTATACAAAGAAGCGGACTTTCTAGTATACAAAGAAGCGACGACTGCTTTTATGGGAATCCTGCTCATTTTGTCGCTCGCGACAACGATTTAGAAGATCGAATTTGGTTTAATTTATTTAACTTGAATTCATTTGAAATAAAGTCTGCCTCCCACCTTATGAGCTGGACCGGTATACTGCTCCGCAATCACGAGCCTGTAAATAGCGAGTATCGTCCTAAGGCGGTTTTGAAATGAGTCGTAAGACGATTGACAGAATTGTCGCCTTACGACAGATAATTTTCGACATAGTAGGCCAACTACAAATAATACGTTTCCGTGGAGGAAAGTATCCGCGAGCAGAGTGAGTCCAAAAATGCACTCGGCCTCTGTCGCGAGTAGTGGTAGCGGTAGTGGCTCAACTTTCTTCCTGAATCATCTCCTAAATATCCTCGCCTGTCGCTGATCCTCCACTACTTCATGATTCACTTTTGACATTTCTCTTTCTGATCAGGGATTTTCCGAATAAGGACACGAGCGCAGTCGATCAGTCCGCCATGGTCATAAGGAAGTGGATGAGAACTTGACGGATTACCTTTTTTTTTTTTGCTCTCCGCGGCATAGAAGATCTTTACTTTGATTCTTCACTACATAAAACGGAGCGTCACAGAAGTTTAAATCAGGCTACATTTATTTAAAATCTGCTCATTCTGATGGCGGTCCATACAGCAGTGCTTGCTTATTTTTTCGGTCATTATCATGTTGTAGTTTTTGGGTTGAAACCAGAGAGAAAGATGTTTTCCTGCGTTTTGGTATCGTGGTCCGAGGTGAGGCTCCAAAAAACGTTTCTGCGTCTCCTCAAACGCGTTCACTTTATATGCTGAAGCGTCGAATTTGTTACTTCTAATAACTGCGGTTTCCGCGTCGAGATAGACTGCGACTTAGGGGAAGTTCCACCCCTGCTCTTGCTTCTGATAGTTTTTTTTACTTACGTAAGCTGTGGGAGTCGGCCTCCCCGCTCTGAGAGCCATTAAAAACGCCTGCCTGCGTGCAGGATGTGTTGTGGACTGAGTTTATCTGACATGTACATTTATAAACAGCTGTGCGACAACAAAGTCATCGGAAGACGGACTTTCTTCTCAGCAAAATACAAGAAATTATTTCAAAAAGGAAAATATGAGTACAGCTCAATACATCTGTGACGGTAAGCTGAATCTGCTGCTTTCTTTAAATGACTACACTATATGGCCACAATTTTGTGGGCATCAGACCCATGTGTCCTTGTAGAACATCCCATTCCAGATTTATTCCCCATTTGCCATTATAATAACCTCCACTCTTCTGGGAAGGCTTTGCACTAGATTTTGGAGCGTGGCTGTGGGGATTTGTGCTCAGTCATCCACAAATGCATTAGTGACGAGGTATTGTAATGCTGGAACATCAGTCTCAGTCTTAGTTCCAGTCAAGGAAAATTGTAATGCTGCACCATACAAATACATTCTAGACAATTGTGTACATCCAAATTTGTGACCACATACAGTGTAGATTAGACATGGTGCACGTCATATGATCAGACAATATTTATAATAATTAGCCACTATTTGTGTTGGTTTGTCTCGCGCTCCAGTAGGACTCGCGCTCCCGTGGCGACTGTTTGTCTATACTGCTTGAGCAGAGACTCCGATATTTTAAGGAATTTCATCTCAGACTCTCATCGGCTGTTTGTTAGCTGTACTTGCTACTATTCGCGGAGAGGTTCACACTACGCGATTCATTCTAGAGAATAACATGCTGGAAAATACCTGGAAAATACATAATGTATTAACTATGAACTAGTTTATTTTGTTGATTGTTTCTCCTTGACTCAGGTGTGTGCACTGCAGTGCTCAGCGGTGTGTCTGAGATCTGCGAGATGCTCGTGAACGTCTTCGCATGTGGAGGTGTGTGTGTCAGTCATCCGTAGCATTTAACACCCGAGATGTCCAATATCAATATTTTAGTGAGTTTGAGATCTAAATCGATGCTTTTGTGAGTTCTGTTTACAACTTTCATGTTAAAAGAAATTCAGTGTTATTTCAAAACCTTGACTGCATGCAATTATTTCACAGCCTCAGAGGCACATAGCAACAGTAGCACATCTGTGTTATCTGTTTTATCTGTTTCTCTGCATTTAAGTCTCATGAGCCATACAGTAGAGCAATATTGACTGATCTCTTGAAAACACTATTGTGCTTCTGCACGGGGAAAAAATGGTTACATTTACGTAACATTTTTAGCAAAAATGTGCATTTGCTTTTTAAAGTAAATGTAACTTCATATAATTAAAAAAGATACGTCATGTAAAATGATTAAACATTGCTTAATATGAATTTAAAACTATATATTTCGTGCAAAAGAGCTTAAATAAATTGTGTAAACCTGACTTTAGCTGTTTCCAGTCACATTAACTAGGAAAACCTGTAAATTGTTATTGTCTAGACGTCGGCATGTGTTGATTTAGCTAGACTCCAGTCGGTTCACGTAAACATTACTTCAAATTTAAACTATCCGTAAAGCATACACAGTACAATCTACACTTTTGGGCATTGGCTACAAAAAAAACAAAAAACAAAAAACAAAAACAAACAAACAAAAAAAAAACTTGACGCAAAAATAAATAACTTCCGTTTAAAAATCACATTAACTTTTATAATTACACTATATGGCCCAAAATGTGGACACCTGACCATCACAGCAATATCTAGGCCTTCTCCAAACTCTTTCCACAAAGTTGTATTGCACACAATTTTCTAGGTCTTTGTATGCCATAACATTAAGATTTCCCTTCACTGAAACTAATGCCCCTGTGCTCTGCCAGGGTTGGAGTGGAAGAACTCGAGTTCTTACATATGAATACGTATATATCCACATACCTTTGTGTACATATATATATATATATATATATATATATATATATATATATATATATATATATATATATATATATATATATATATATATATATATATATATATATATATATATATATATGTGCATATTTGGATGTTAAGATGGATAGAACAAATACAGGTCAGGATATGCTGAGAGCACCGCAACACTAGAATAAACGAGTTTCCACAACATTACTATTAAAGTAGCTACATGAACAGGAAAACAAAGCACGTTTTTTTTTTGCATGTGTGTCTTCAAATCCATTCACATAAGAAACAAGCCCATGATGTATCATGTCTTTGTGTCTGGAAAACATTTTCATTTTATTAAAATTGTTTTCCATCTTTATTTCTACTCCGCAGGAGAAATACATGATCAGGATGTAGCAGCAGATCATTCCGCAGAGTCAGGAGAAGAAGGTCTGCTTACTGAAATTTGCACTCCCATTTTCTTCTAACCGTCATTTATAAACTACATCAGTTCATATTTAATAACAGTAAAAAAGCAGAACATTGGCTTTAGTGTGTTGCAATAAAGCAATACAAAAGAAAAGTTACACTTCTCTGTTTTTAGTTGTGAGACTTTCAGTGGAGGAGACTGGACCGGCCGGGACCCAACACTCAGTGCGTCCTTTCTTCTCCACAGATCCATGAGACACCTCCTCCGTCATGACATGTAATGAGAAGATCGTGTATCTCCAAATAGAATGCAATTGATAAGTTTACTGTCGATTTACTGTTGATTTCTACTCAACTTGTGCTCATCAGACTCATACTGTGTGTGTCTGTGTGTCTCTGTGTTTGTGTCTGCGTCTGTGTAGGGATCCCAACCTTGAGGTCACTCCAGTGCCAGTCTTCCACGTGTCCTGCTGTGGTCATTTCACCAACTTTTGGTGTTATCAATTTGGTGTTATCATGGCATGCTTAATTTTAGCGGAGACGTTAGCCACAGCTTTATACTCGCTCGCTTCGGTTTTTTACTTGTTGCTCTGTAATCATATTTCTTGCCGTGACCAATTTAAAAAAAAATGGCTGAACAGATCTGTGTTGCTAATACTCTATAACGTGTCTTTTTAATACATCAAAGAGAAGTAGGGGTTGGCTGCTATTTTTCTTGGGGATTGTTTTAAATAGATATAGTGCATATACACTCGAATCAATATTACATTTGAAATACAATGTGTATAATAGTGTATTATAATATATAATAACATAATAGTTTTATATTGTTTAACATTCTAAATAATTTTGTACTTACATAGACATATGTTTTGTTTATTATTTATAATATTGGAATAATGATTTGGTTAATTATTTGTATACAATAATCAATAAATTGATTTGAAACTGATTTGTTCCCACAAAATATATTTTTATAGACTGTCTCTATAAGCGTCTTGTTTCCTTTAACATCCACGCTTCATGCAGTAATGCTCAGTAATGAGTCATACACTTTAAATGAACAAATATGTTCTTCATTGAAAACCATCTGTAATGCTTGACTGAACATATTTGAACAGTTTAGGTCAGATACAGTCGACAGAACATCTCAGAAGAAGCTTACACAACTCGTTCATCCATCTTCTGTGTGTTTTGATTGAACATCCTCTCATTTTCCTTACAACGCAGTGTGTTTTATTATTAAACATCATTGGAAGATAATACATTTAGGCATTCGTGCAAATTATTTTACACAAACTACATGGTTTGCTTCAGACAGCACATCAGGGGTTGTTTTGTCGTGGTCAGGGGAGAGAGGGCTCCACGGCTTATTCTTAGTGGTGGACAGTAACGAGGTATTTATAGTCCGTAACTGTACTGAAGCACATTTAGCTATACTAAAAAGAAATCAACATTTAACGAACAAAATATATTTTTTAAAGCTATACTTAATAATTTTGGTAAATTTCAATCAAAATATTGGAGAATGGGAGTAATTATACTGATAAGTTTCAGGAACTACAATTATTTCTTATTCCATATATAATATTCATTAGTTTGACCTGACTTTCCGAATAAGGATTGGGCTAATACTCCGCCGTGTAATAAAACGACGAGTGCCTGCCTGTAGAGTTTGTTGTGAGCTGCGCTTATCTGATTGACATGTACAACAACCATCGGAAGACGAACGGACCGACTTTCTTCTCAGAAACATACAGTAAATTATTTAAAAAAGAAAAATATGAGTACAGCTCAAAACATCTGTGACGGTAAGCTGAATCTGCTGCTTTCTTTAAATGACTACACTATATTGCCACGATTTTGTGAGCATCAGACCCATGTGTCCTTGTAGAACATCCCATTCCAGATTTTTCACCATTTGCCATTATAATAACCTCCACTCTTCTGGGAAGGCTTTGCACTAGATTTTGGAGCGTGGCTGTGGGGATTTGTGCTCAGTCATCCACAAATGCATTAGTGACGAGGTATTGTAATGCTGGAACATCAGTCTCAGTCTTAGTTCCAGTCAAGGAAAATTGTAATGCTGCACCATACAAATACATTCTAGACAATTGTGTACGTCCAAATTTGTGACCACATACAGTGTAGATTAGACATGGTGCACGTCATATGATCAGACAATATTTATAATAATTAGCCACTATTTGTGTTGGTTTGTCTCGCGCTCCAGTAGGACTCGCGCTCCCGTGGCGACTGTTTGTCTATACTGCTTGAGCAGAGACTCCGATATTTTAAGGAATTTCATCTCAGACTCTCATCGGCTGTTTGTTAGCTGTACTTGCTACTATTCGCGGAGAGGTTCACACTACACGATTCATTCTAGAGAATAACATGCTGGAAAATACCGCAGCCTAGACTGAGAAACATCCCGTGCACTTGAGCAGTCACCACAGGAGCGCGCATCGGGTATCGCCGAACCGGTGATCGCAGTGTTGGGGAAGCGACTTAGCCGGCGCCGGGAAAATACATAATGCATTAACTATGAACTAGTTTATTTTGTTGATTGTTTCTCCTTGACTCAGGTGTGTGCACTGCAGTGCTCAGCGGTGTGTCTGAGATCTGCGAGATGCTCGTGAACGTCTTCGCATGTGGAGGTGTGTGTGTCAGTCATCCGTAGCATTTAACACCCAAGATGTCCAATATCAATATTTTAGTGAGTTTGAGATCTAAATCGATGCTTTTATGAGTATGGAGTGGAGAAAAACAAAACATAGATACATAGCCTGCTATTAAAAAACAGCTTAATATTTCATAATAAATCAATCGAATTCTGATATTTAACAAAGCTTTGTTAACAGCCACATTAAATAAATTCTAATTACAGTTTAATATAAGGGACTTTATTTAAAAAAAAAAAAGACTACATATTTGTCAAAATTTTTCTGACAAGGTTATCCTTCACTTTTCGACGGCGGGGTTAGACAAATCGTTTACGACTGTCCGCTTCTGAACGATGGCATTAAATGTGCGCTTTCCAAATGGCGGTGCTGAAGTATTGCCCTTCTGACGTTGGTGTTCTCCCCCGGGTACAAACTTCCCTGATTCCTTTTCTCAGACAGAAGTAGAGACGCGGTTTCTGCCTCTAGTCTCTCACTGTACGCTTCCGTGTTTCCGTGCAGTACAGACTGTAGGGCTGTGTGGTGTATCCGACTTGCCGGTGGAGAGAAAAACCTTTTCTAGTATACAAAGAAGCGGACTTTCTAGTATACAAAGAAGCGGACTTTCTAGTATACAAAGAAGCGACGACTGCTTTTATGGGAATCCTGCTCATTTTGTCGCTCGCGACAACGATTTAGAAGATCGAATTTGGTTTAATTTATTTAACTTGAATTCATTTGAAATAAAGTCTGCCTCCCACCTTATGAGCTGGACCGGTATACTGCTCCGCAATCACGAGCCTGTAAATAGCGAGTATCGTCCTAAGGCGGTTTTGAAATGAGTCGTAAGACGATTGACAGAATTGTCGCCTTACGACAGATAATTTTCGACATAGTAGGCCAACTACAAATAATACGTTTCCGTGGAGGAAAGTATCCGCGAGCAGAGTGAGTCCAAAAATGCACTCGGCCTCTGTCGCGAGTAGTGGTAGCGGTAGTGGCTCAACTTTCTTCCTGAATCATCTCCTAAATATCCTCGCCTGTCGCTGATCCTCCACTACTTCATGATTCACTTTTGACATTTCTCTTTCTGATCAGGGATTTTCCGAATAAGGACACGAGCGCAGTCGATCAGTCCGCCATGGTCATAAGGAAGTGGATGAGAACTTGACGGATTACCTTTTTTTTTTTTGCTCTCCGCGGCATAGAAGATCTTTACTTTGATTCTTCACTACATAAAACGGAGCGTCACAGAAGTTTAAATCAGGCTACATTTATTTAAAATCTGCTCATTCTGATGGCGGTCCATACAGCAGTGCTTGCTTATTTTTTCGGTCATTATCATGTTGTAGTTTTTGGGTTGAAACCAGAGAGAAAGATGTTTTCCTGCGTTTTGGTATCGTGGTCCGAGGTGAGGCTCCAAAAAACGTTTCTGCGTCTCCTCAAACGCGTTCACTTTATATGCTGAAGCGTCGAATTTGTTACTTCTAATAACTGCGGTTTCCGCGTCGAGATAGACTGCGACTTAGGGGAAGTTCCACCCCTGCTCTTGCTTCTGATAGTTTT
The DNA here is from genome assembly GCF_001660625.3 of Ictalurus punctatus. NCBI lineage: Eukaryota > Metazoa > Chordata > Actinopteri > Siluriformes > Ictaluridae > Ictalurus > Ictalurus punctatus. Next base: position 5,771,663 of record NC_030430.2, on the reverse strand, counting down.
TTTTACTTACGTAAGCTGTGGGAGTCGGCCTCCCCGCTCTGAGAGCCATTAAAAACGCCTGCCTGCGTGCAGGATGTGTTGTGGACTGAGTTTATCTGACATGTACATTTATAAACAGCTGTGCGACAACAAAGTCATCGGAAGACGGACTTTCTTCTCAGCAAAATACAAGAAATTATTTCAAAAAGGAAAATATGAGTACAGCTCAATACATCTGTGACGGTAAGCTGAATCTGCTGCTTTCTTTAAATGACTACACTATATGGCCACAATTTTGTGGGCATCAGACCCATGTGTCCTTGTAGAACATCCCATTCCAGATTTATTCCCCATTTGCCATTATAATAACCTCCACTCTTCTGGGAAGGCTTTGCACTAGATTTTGGAGCGTGGCTGTGGGGATTTGTGCTCAGTCATCCACAAATGCATTAGTGACGAGGTATTGTAATGCTGGAACATCAGTCTCAGTCTTAGTTCCAGTCAAGGAAAATTGTAATGCTGCACCATACAAATACATTCTAGACAATTGTGTACATCCAAATTTGTGACCACATACAGTGTAGATTAGACATGGTGCACGTCATATGATCAGACAATATTTATAATAATTAGCCACTATTTGTGTTGGTTTGTCTCGCGCTCCAGTAGGACTCGCGCTCCCGTGGCGACTGTTTGTCTATACTGCTTGAGCAGAGACTCCGATATTTTAAGGAATTTCATCTCAGACTCTCATCGGCTGTTTGTTAGCTGTACTTGCTACTATTCGCGGAGAGGTTCACACTACGCGATTCATTCTAGAGAATAACATGCTGGAAAATACCTGGAAAATACATAATGTATTAACTATGAACTAGTTTATTTTGTTGATTGTTTCTCCTTGACTCAGGTGTGTGCACTGCAGTGCTCAGCGGTGTGTCTGAGATCTGCGAGATGCTCGTGAACGTCTTCGCATGTGGAGGTGTGTGTGTCAGTCATCCGTAGCATTTAACACCCGAGATGTCCAATATCAATATTTTAGTGAGTTTGAGATCTAAATCGATGCTTTTGTGAGTTCTGTTTACAACTTTCATGTTAAAAGAAATTCAGTGTTATTTCAAAACCTTGACTGCATGCAATTATTTCACAGCCTCAGAGGCACATAGCAACAGTAGCACATCTGTGTTATCTGTTTTATCTGTTTCTCTGCATTTAAGTCTCATGAGCCATACAGTAGAGCAATATTGACTGATCTCTTGAAAACACTATTGTGCTTCTGCACGGGGAAAAAATGGTTACATTTACGTAACATTTTTAGCAAAAATGTGCATTTGCTTTTTAAAGTAAATGTAACTTCATATAATTAAAAAAGATACGTCATGTAAAATGATTAAACATTGCTTAATATGAATTTAAAACTATATATTTCGTGCAAAAGAGCTTAAATAAATTGTGTAAACCTGACTTTAGCTGTTTCCAGTCACATTAACTAGGAAAACCTGTAAATTGTTATTGTCTAGACGTCGGCATGTGTTGATTTAGCTAGACTCCAGTCGGTTCACGTAAACATTACTTCAAATTTAAACTATCCGTAAAGCATACACAGTACAATCTACACTTTTGGGCATTGGCTACAAAAAAAACAAAAAACAAAAAACAAAAACAAACAAACAAAAAAAAAACTTGACGCAAAAATAAATAACTTCCGTTTAAAAATCACATTAACTTTTATAATTACACTATATGGCCCAAAATGTGGACACCTGACCATCACAGCAATATCTAGGCCTTCTCCAAACTCTTTCCACAAAGTTGTATTGCACACAATTTTCTAGGTCTTTGTATGCCATAACATTAAGATTTCCCTTCACTGAAACTAATGCCCCTGTGCTCTGCCAGGGTTGGAGTGGAAGAACTCGAGTTCTTACATATGAATACGTATATATCCACATACCTTTGTGTACATATATATATATATATATATATATATATATATATATATATATATATATATATATATATATATATATATGCATATTTGGATGTTAAGATGGATAGAACAAATACAGGTCAGGATATGCTGAGAGCACCGCAACACTAGAATAAACGAGTTTCCACAACATTACTATTAAAGTAGCTACATGAACAGGAAAACAAAGCACGTTTTTTTTTTGCATGTGTGTCTTCAAATCCATTCACATAAGAAACAAGCACATGATGTATCATGTCTTTGTGTCTGGAAAACATTTTCGTTTTATTAAAATTGTTTTCCATCTTTATTTCTACTTCGCAGGAGAAATACATGATCAGGATGTAGCAGCAGATCATTCCGCAGAGTCAGGAGAAGAAGGTCTGCTTACTGAAATTTGCACTCCCATTTTCTTCTAACCGTCATTTATAAACTACATCAGTTCATATTTAATAACAGTAAAAAAGCAGAACATTGGCTTTAGTGTGTTGCAATAAAGCAATACAAAAGAAAAGTTACACTTCTCTGTTTTTAGTTGTGAGACTTTCAGTGGAGGAGACTGGACCGGCCGGGACCCAACACTCAGTGCGTCCTTTCTTCTCCACAGATCCATGAGACACCTCCTCCGTCATGACATGTAATGAGAAGATCGTGTATCTCCAAATAGAATGCAATTGATAAGTTTACTGTCGATTTACTGTTGATTTCTACTCAACTTGTGCTCATCAGACTCATACTGTGCGTGTCTGTGTGTCTCTGTGTTTGTGTCTGCGTCTGTGTAGGGATCCCAACCTTGAGGTCACTCCAGTGCCAGTCTTCCACGTGTCCTGCTGTGGTCATTTCACCAACTTTTGGTGTTATCAATTTGGTGTTATCATGGCATGCTTAATTTTAGCGGAGACGTTAGCCACAGCTTTATACTCGCTCGCTTCGGTTTTTTACTTGTTGCTCTGTAATCATATTTCTTGCCGTGACTAATTAAAAAAAATGGCTGAACAGATCTGTGTTGCTAATACTCTATAACGTGTCTTTTTAATACATCAAAGAGAAGTAGGGGTTGGCTGCTATTTTTCTTGGGGATTGTTTTAAATAGATATAGTGCATATACACTCGAATCAATATTACATTTGAAATACAATGTGTATAATAGTGTATTATAATATATAATAACATAATAGTTTTATATTGTTTAACATTCTAAATAATTTTGTACTTACATAGACATATGTTTTGTTTATTATTTATAATATTGGAATAATGATTTGGTTAATTATTTGTATACAATAATCAATAAATTGATTTGAAACTGATTTGTTCCCACAAAATATATTTTTATAGACTGTCTCTATAAGCGTCTTGTTTCCTTTAACATCCACGCTTCATGCAGTAATGCTCGGTAATGAGTCATACACTTTAAATGAACAAATATGTTCTTCATTGAAAACCATCTGTAATGCTTGACTGAACATATTTGAACAGTTTAGGTCAGATACAGTCCACAGAACATCTCAGAAGAAGCTTACACAACTCGTTCATCCATCTTCTGTGTGTTTTGATTGAACATCCTCTCATTTTCCTTACAACGCAGTGTGTTTTATTATTAAACATCATTGGAAGATAATACATTTAGGCATTCATACGAATTATTTTACACAAACTACATGGTTTGCTACAGACAGCATAGCAGGGGCTGTTTTGTCACTGAGCAAAATAAATTAGCATCAGTGACCACCTTCAAACAAGTAACTCTGTCAAAAATACCAAAGTTGTCTGGTGCCCAGGGAAGAAAAAAAAGAGAAGAGGAACATAAACGGGATAAGAACAGAGGGAATGAATGTGATGTGACAGTTTATCTAATTGTATAGTAATTACCGTTGGATCATTGTTACTACTATCTAGCTTACTTTGGACGATACTAGTAACATTTAAATAGCTATCTAGTTAACTTCAGTTAGTTTTACCTTAAATTCATTAGGCGCACCGAGGATGTGTGTGAACCCCGTGAACAGTGAACCTGCAGTTGGGGAATGTTGGAAAAACTATTCAGGTATTTGGGGAATAACCTAACCTATAACAAGTCATTTCGAGAAATTACGTAAGCCCTGCCGGCTGCTGGTGTGATATGTTTAAAGATAACAATACTGTCAAGAAAACGCGAACACAACTCAATTCTCTTGCATGTGTAGCAAGACGCAAGTTCGTAACGACTACGCCACCCCGAGGAAACGGGGAAAACAACCCAAACAATGGCACACAAATATGATCCACTTAGAAAAGGCAAGACGCATGGGTTTCCATACCAAAATACATTTTAGTTGAAGCTAAATAAGACTAGCCAAGAATTGTTTAAAAACAGCAACCAACACAGTCAGGCATTGGTCAAATAAAACAGGCACAAGAAGAAATTAACAATAATAATCATAGGAGGATTGAGGCTTCCTGTGTGAAGGGCACAGGACAGCTGGTGCTAGACCGACAGCACCAGCTGTACAAAAGGGAAAAGAACAACACCGATCAGAATCATACCCACGAAATTCACTGCAAATAAACACAGCAATAATAACGACCCTTAGTGAGGTAAAGCCTAAGTTGCAGCAAACAATCGCACTCACTCAGCCCGCCTTAAAAAAAAAAAAAGCAAAATCAACGACCCTAAGACCAAACAGGTGTTACATCCTCAATTTGGAAAGCATGCGAGATCATTTAATAATAGAACTGAACACTTTACCTACCGTCTTCCGATGACATAATACTCACGACGGCACATATGAAAATCATAAGATAGCGTCTATTGGCACCCTGTCCAGGGTGTACCCCGCCTTGTGCCCGATGCCCCCTGGGATAGGCTCCAGGTTCCCCGTGACCCTGAAAAGGATAAGCGGTATATATCATGGATGGATTGATGGATGGATGATAACGTCTGTTGTGACAGCAAGAGCTGGAGCTCCGACCGGGGCTACGTTAAACTGCCCTGCTGCACAGATGTTAGCCCTGACGGCACACCGCACATGCACACAGTCTCGGTAACCCAACGTCACACTAAACAAGTTAATCGCATGATATAATTGGGCAACACTAGCATCAAACAGCTAAGCGACAAAGATAAAAACACATACCTCTGTAGTCCGTAGCAACTAAAGGAAAGGGCGGGTTTTCGACCATTACGCACTCCGTGAGGCATAAACAGCAGCTTTATGAATGAAGTGTGCAAGGGGGATAACTCATTGGCCACGTCGTTAATAATGGTGACGTTTTAATCACGGCCCACGCCTCACTACACCTGGATACATTTGTTAGCTTTATTTAATAGTGTATTATACAATAGCATATTATCTTCATCGAAAATGAATACAATGAGTAATTTAAGTGCTTTTATTTAACATTTGACTGCATTATTTTCAATTTCTGAATGTTTACTTCAGCTGTTAAACACCAGACTGACTGGAAATATTTTGTTATATTGCCGGTACTTAAATTTTATCTTTTTTATTTTATTTATTTTACTAGGCTACTTCATTAATTTCTTGTCTTTTGTTATTATTTTATTGGTTTGTCTTGAGCAATTGCTTGAGGACTTTAAACAATGTTTCATAAGAAGTTATTGATGCCTTAATGCCATTGTTTTGATGTTATATTTATATAAACATTTAACTTTTGGAAAAAAAAGGTTTTTTTTTTTTACACAATAACATTACCATGTTCTGTTACAAATAAATGTACTGCGTCAAAGTGATATGATATTAATCTTTTCAAATAAGGTGGGACACCCACCTACCACCCCGGAAAAAAGGACTGTTTAATGTTGACAACCAACTGGTTTATTAAAATATAACATCTATATTTACATTAAGATCTGTATTTACATTTAAATACAAATTATACAAAGCAACAGATGAAAGAATAAAAGAAAGTAAACTATCAAATTACTTGTTAACTTTGGATCCCATTTATTTTTGAGGGAAATGTTAATATTAAGTGAATAGGATCTTATGTTGTTTTGATGTAAGATTTTTTTCAAAACAACCTCATGACCAATATGTTGACTTTCAAAGGTTATACTGTATATTTGCTGAACATCCTAAAGACTGACTTTAATGCTGATGCCTCCCTGCAATTCCCAAATATAATTCATAATTAGGACCTCACCTGAAACCCTGAAGACACAGCTGTTTCATCCTGCTCTACTTCAGCCTGCTGCTGCGTTTCCTGCATACAAACTCATTCATTAAATGATGACATTTTCATGGGGTTTCTAGACTACAATTCAACTCAACATAATTTCATATATGCACCTATTTTATGTTCCAGCTAGCAACCTGACTGCTAGCCTGCAGATGACAGAAGCCAGGGTTAGCTGCTAGTTAACGCTAGTTAACACGGTAAACTAACATCAGTTGACATCACTTTCCGCAGTGCAAGGCTGGTGACGTTAGGTCGCTAACAGGTTTTCATTTTAAATCAGTGTGGCTACTGGACAGTTAGTTTACTACCTATTACTTACGCTTTGGGTGGGGAAAAAGCTCCCGATGTCTCGTTATTTTTTTGGTGGCATATCTACAAAGTACAAAACGTGTTGTCATGGGAAAAATACTTTATGTATGCTGTGCCGTGCAGGCAATAGAGGAAAGGGAGTAAAGTCATCTGAAAATCAAAATTTTATGCCCATGCTTGAGGTATGGACTGACAGCCTTGATCAGCCCTCGCCTCCGTGTCTGTACTCCATGCCCCCCCCCCCCCCCCCCCCAATATACAGCACAAAATATTTTCGATATGTCCCCCTTTAATGAACCCTGAAAGCGGATCTGTCTTTTCTTCCTCTGTTCTATTTATTTATGTATATTCCTTTTCAATATATTTCCGTTTGTTAAGGAAAATATGTGTGTGCCCATCCTCCAATTGTACACTTGGTTGCGCCCATACTCAACGCAAGTTCGTTGATATATTTTAGCAGCTCAGTCTATAAGAAATGGAGACAGCAGCCAAGCGTAGAAAAGTGCAGAGTCGATATTTGCACGTAAAGGCTAGCATGCCTAACTCCTGGAGCTTCTGGGAGAGTATGCTATGGAGTTGACATGACTTCACTCCAAAGATAATGCAAACGAGTTCGCGCAAATATTGGTAGGGACAATTCTGCCCTCCCAAAATACTCATACGGACATGTCCCTACCGTCCATATGCAAACCTACACCCTTGTGAACAAATTTTTCCCCCGTACGTAGTTAAAACATTTTCTAGAAATCTGTTGAGTATTAAACATCTGCATGAGTGTATAGGTATTAAAATGAATAAATAAATACATGTGTAAGTAATTAAAATATGTTCTGCAGTGTGTAACTTTATTATTATTATTATTATTATTATTATTATTTAGAAATAAATATAAGCGGTGTGCCCCTTTTCTCTACTTGAGCACCTGTCCCCCAAAACGTCTGTGCACTTGGCTGTAACTGAATACTCCAAAACTACGTGGTAGAATGCTACAAAGTTGTCTAGGTCATGCACTTTGTAGACGGCCCCTTACTGACCACATCACTATGTCACATGCGTTCCTGAAACATTAAAAATTATATTCGATTGTACTTGCAAGCCGTATTAGTCATTTAAAGGTGTAAGAGTGCCATCTAGTGATACAATACCTGAATTGTACAAGCAGACGTGATTTAAACGTATAAAGATCAATTTCATAATACAACAGTTCTAGTAAGGATATATCAAAAGAAATAAGTGGTATTTTAAGGATATTTTAAATAAATAAATCAAATAAATAGTAGCACCAAGTCCCTTCTTGTAATGTCCACCTAGGGATGCTGTAGAGGTTCTTGGGTCATTCCTGCATGCACAACATTTTCACACCCATTACAGTCTCAGTTTTGTGCAAGTGGGCTACTATCTTCAGTTCAGAACACAGGTTTTCTGTTGGATTAACATTCAAACAAAAATCATTTTGAGTTTAATTTACAAGTAGGTTTGCCTCATCATATTATGGAAAGCTCTATCTATGACCAAGAACCTCCCGGCAGAGTCAATAAGGTTGGTTGATGTTTCCAAGTATTAAGAAGAATTCTTGATGCCATCGGTCTCCTACAACAAGAGGCCCTTTACAAGTTTCTTTCTAGCAATAATCGGAAACAGCTTGATCTTTTTTGCAAAGTGGTGATTTTTAAACTTGACAACCACAAGAGTCTATTAAACCCCTTTCCTTCACCATATTCCTCACTGTGTGTACATAGTGCTCATTGGTCCAACTCCTGACAAACGTTTCAGATGTGTGTTAACAACTTTTGCAAGTTAACAACCATCTGAAAGCTTCCCCCCAGAGTAATGTATGACAAATGGATTTTATGATGTCTGTGCAACTTCATATTTATCCTCCAGGGAAACACAACATGGTTAAAGGCAACAGCAGAGTTCCTGAACATTGAGAGCAAGCAACAACTCCCCCATTTAATCAGTCCATACATGATTTCGCAATGTTTTTTTTAGTTAAATTGATAATTCTGGCCAAAAACCTTGATTTTGCTGTGGCTTCTTTCCCCAAAATTTGCAATACAAATTAAAACAACTTTAATTGGTGAAATAGTAACTGCACAAAGTAATTGTGCACAGTCTTTTGCAATGATGTTTGTTGGTGACTTTTCAGCTGTACTCATGTAGGATGCTTGTAAATTGAAGAGGACGTTGACTGAATGCATTGTGACGATGTTATCTCATATCAGATGACCTCACTCGTTAAATTGATAATATTGCTTAGGAGTCTCTCCACTTGCACCCTTACAGGGAAGGGTTACCGCCTTAATCCCCTAAAAAACGACCAAGTGTATCACTGCAGCTGCTGAGAGATTCATTCTATCTATCTATCTATCTATCTATCTATCTATCTATCTATCTACCTACCTACCTATACACACACACACACACACACACACACACCTTTGTGAAATAACAAACACGTAAAGCTGTGATACAAACTAAATTTATTTTGATTACTCTTACAGTCAGAGGTCTACAAAGACAGAAGAAGAAAAAGAAGACAGCAATCTCAGCATACCGTTGCTACACAGTTGCTAAATAAGGAATTTTTTAATTAGATATAATTATTCAGTGTAACTAAATATGCTAGAGTGTCATGCACATAATTATGTAGGAGGAATAAGATTCATGTCATAAATGTAAGAAAAAAGTGTCAAAAGGAAAAGCATACAAGATTCATAAGTAGGAAAGCAAAATGATCTATGTTGCCATAAAAATATAATCTGTGAAAACAAAACAAACTAACAAAAAAACTACTGAGTTGTCCGAGCGGTCAGTTAATCTATATTTGGTGTTAGAGTGTTGTAGTATTTTATAAAGGTTAGTCTGTTTCAGTACAATCAAAAAACAATGGTATAGCTATACTTATCATGCTTTCTCACCAACCACCGTTTTCATTCTGTTGTGGAGCACTACGATGCACCACACATTCTCATATCACACTACTGCATCATCAGGTGATGGTTTACAGTAGTGGTTCCCAACCCTGGTCCTGGAGAATCCCCTGTCCCGCACATATTAGTGTTTTGCTACTTACACTAAAATATGCAGGAGAGGGTATACTTCAGTAACCTGTGGTTTACAGGATAACCTCCATGTCATAGGCAATCTTCCTTATCCTTGGAGTTGCTCTGTGCAATGCTTCAGGAACATGTGCCTCTTTATTGTTAGGAACCGGTGAGACGTCAGAGCGGAATGACATTCTGCTGTCGTCTTCTTCTTCGGCAAAATGGGAAGAGTCTTCTTCAAAATGGGAATATTTATGCTTACGCCTTTTGTTCTTCCTGACCTTTTTTTCTTGTTCGTTAGCGGAATCCGGTTCGAGCTTGATCTTGGTTTTGATTCTCATAACTGGTTTCGTGTTTTCCTGCTGCTTGAGCACGCGGATGATGCCGCTGAGATTGCCAAGCTGGTGGTCCTGGCAGAAGAGCACACCGCAAATGGTGCAGCGGTATGCCTCCTCCTTGTCATGGATCATCTGGTGGCGCTTGCGGTTGTGGTGGGTGGTGAAGGAGCGTTCGCAGCGGTCGCAGGGGAAGGGCCGCTCGCCTGTGTGCACTCGCTGGTGCTCATCGTGGTGGCTGCGGCTCAGGAAACGCTTTCCACAAATGGCGCACGGGAATGGCCGGTCACGATCGTGGAACTGCACGTGTCTGGCCAGCTGTGCCAGCGACGCAAACGTGTCACCGCACACGCTGCATACATACTGCCCCAGCCCACCGAGTAGCTGTGGTGCCAGGAGCATGGGCTCCACCAGGGATTTCAGAGGCTTTTTGAGCTGCTTTCCTTCAGCCTTGCGGCGAGCTGCTCTGGTTATAGCTACCGGTTCAGCCTCGGACTTGAACTTCACAGACATGACAGCTAGAAACACAAAAAAAATAATCATTGGACATGTACATTTGAAAATAATCAACTGAACAAAATCTCCCTAAAAGTTCTCTCTAAAACATATTTCTATGGTTACTGCCCTCTTTTGCAACACTGGCTGCTCCACAGTAACACAATCATAGACAGGTTACAGGACAACCAATGAAACATGCTCTCTGGCAAAATATTTACTAGACAAGACGTTATAGTTTCATGAGCTGTCTCTAAATACAAAAGCGTACAGTATTTCCTCTGCAAGGATGGAAAATGGCAAAAACCCATCATGAACGTCGCTATACACAACTCCATCTAAGGCTGTATATGCAGCAGTTTACATTTTTCCTATTCAGTATTCATATTCGGGAACCTCTTCTCTAACCCTGGTCAGCGACGTGGTGGATATGTCGCCCAGCCGAGGAACACTGGGTATGTGGGATGAACACATTCTGGATGGGACGCATTACAGTGTGCGCACACACATTTAAAACTTGGGGGCAATTTTGCCAGTCCACCTGTTGTTATTGGAAAGTGGGAGGAAAGTCGAGAACGTGGAGGAAACCCAGATAAAGGGAGTACATGTGAAACTCTACAGATACTAACCCGAGCTCAGAATCAAACCAGGGATTGTGGCCCAATGCAGCAGTTAAACATTTATTTAAAGAAAATACATCAGTTGCCTTCATTTTTTTAATGAGATCTCCACTTGTTGATAAATTTCTCAGCGATACCAGTCTCGGGGCACGGTGGTTTTACGGTTAGCACGTTTGTCTCGCACTTCCTGTGTGGGTGCTCCCTGTGCGTCGGGGTTTCCTCCCGCAGTCCAAAGACCTGCCGTGTAGGCTAGTTGGCATTCTCAAATTGTCCATAGTGTGGAATTGTGACCAGTGATGGGTTGGCACCCCATCCAGGCTGTTCCCCGCCTTGTGCCTCGAGTTCCATAATATAGGCTCCATACTCCCCTGTGTAGGATAAGCATTATAGAGGACTGCTACCCAGTCCCCTCATCAGATAGAAGAGCACAATGACTTTAAATGACTTTAAAGTTGTGACATCTCATCAAGCCTTGTTTATAGTGACGTGACCGCACGTGACCTGAAGGAAAACTGCATCCTGAAAAACATTCAATGTTTTTATATTCAAATGGTCATGATGTCTTTAGTGATTCTGCTGCTAATTTGGTGGTCTGTACTGTATTTTTGTGCTTTCTGTGAGAAATGTTTCTTTAACAAGTTTTACAAACAGATCAAATTATTATCTTTTACTGGTAAATAACCCTTTATAAAAATTAAAAAAAAAGATACAATGCTGAGTGCTTAAAAATCCCAAAACCTTCGAACTCCTATACTAATACTGATAAGCTTTCTTTCAGATTATACACCACTAGCAGTGATCTGAAGAATAAGGACAGCCGAGAAAACAAGCGCCAGACCGGAAGATCCTAAAGAAGCACTTCCGGGCGCACACCTTCCTTTTGCAGTCTGTTTATATAATCCTCGCTGTCAGAAGCGTTTTATTATAAATGTTTTTTTTTTTTTTTTTCCATGTTGCATATGTCACAAAAAAAGATGCAATAGACAGGAACGCTAAAGAATCACCATGGCAACTTTCAGGATGATGATCATGGGGAAATTTGATTTTAATAAGTGGATGCATGTTTTTCTTTACAAGACCAGAGCACGTGCTGTAACAAACAAACAAAAACGCACAGCATTTAAGATCACACAAAGCGACTGCAAACTGCACCGAGATATTTGCTAAACAGTAGGCTATTTACACCATGCAAACTTCACAATGTTAAAATCTGTGCACGAGCAACGTGTAGAACAACAAACAAAGCTATGCTCACCTCCTGAAAGCAGCCGAAGAGCAGTCTAAACACGGGGGGTTTCTCCCTCACAGTAATATTGCTCATGGAAGACAAAGAAAAAGCGCAGAATTCAGGTTTCGGACGTGTTTTAGAAACGGGGACACTTTTATCTTGTTATTTTTGCCAGCTCAGATACCTAGTAACAAGCTAAAACGCAAACAAACTTTCCCGCGGCTGACTTCTTAAAACGCGCACGCGACTACATGACAGGAAACACCGTGTGGGGAAAAAACAACAACTGTAACACCTTCCTGTAAATATAACCGGTACTTATTAACGACGCCGTCTTGTGTATTTATCTCCTACATTATGTTCAGAGGGAAAAAGCATAAAAACAAGCAAGACTGCCCCCTCCACTCGCACAAGGGGCCCCTTAAGCGTTTCGCCACTTCCGGTGTGGGCGGAGCTACACATAAACATGATACTTAGCAAGCCCTCATTCATTCTCTTTCATCTCCATTGATTATTTAGTCCTAACGCATAAATGAGGTTAAAATCAGGAAATAATTCACTTGCTGCCAAAACATGTTTGATGATCTTAGTTAGCACGACATCAGATCCTGTGTGTATTTATTTTTTTAAATGAGATATTTCACTATGGTCCACTAAAACTTAGTTTGTAATACTGTAACACCATTAAAGGGGTCATGTGATGCTTGTTAAAGGTTTCCTTTTCCTTTAGTGTATATTGTATCGGTTTGTGCATGTATAAAATCTGAAAAGTTACAAAGCTTATCGTCTCCCAAAAAGGGATTTATTCAAACACTGCTCCAGACGTGCCCGAAACGCCTCGATTCAAGTCCAGATGTTGCTTCCGCAAACGTCTGCGTCGCAATTTGAAATATCAGCATAATACCACCATAATTTAACAATTTTTAATTATTGTAATTTTTTCTAAAACTGCATTTTATGCTGTCACTTCAGGACATAAAGTTGTTACAGTGAAGAAGACAAATTAAACCATTATACCATCGTATCTGAAAGGTAAGAGAGTTACAAAATAAAAACTTACCGCTGCGAAACGTTCTGCCCAAGTCGTGCTCGCAAAGTCGCTTCCGATTGATCTGCTCGATCATCCGCATTTTCAGAATCTGACTCGGGATCACATTTATACGGTAAAACTGATGATGTTATTTACTGTGTTTATAATTGCTTTAGAAGCCTTGGAAGCTGAAGCTTGTGATTATGGTAAGGGGCGTTACATTTCTGACACACGCTTGAGGTTTTTGGCCAATCACAACACAGTCGGTCAGCTGGTCAATCAGAGCACTCTGGGCTTTTCGGAAAGAGGGGCTTTGGAAAAACCATGACTCAGTCGGAGCATTTCAGACGGATGGGGAATAGTGGTGCTGCAATAATGTACAGTATGTGAAAAATAATGCGTTTTTTGAACATTAAAGCATGTTAACCTATTCTATTACAAATAATAAACAAAATAATGAACTTTTTAAATCATCATATGATCGCTTTAGCATTCCCAGTGGGTCGGTAGCCCAAAAACACAGTATTTATTTTAATATCTAAAAATCCTTTGATGTAACACACCCACATAGGGCTTAATACACATTTTCTACACACAAGTTGATGGAGCTTTTTGTACCTGTCCCTTAGTACCATGAACACCAATGAATTTGAATAAGTTATCCTGTACTAGTCTTGTGTTTATCCAATTAAATTCTCTTTATAACGAATATACACTATAGTATGGCCAAAGGTTTGTGGAAACCTGACCATCACACCCATATGTGGTTCTTCTCCAAACTGTTGCCACAAAATTGGAAGCACACAGTTGTCTATCTTTGTATGCCATAGCATTACAATTTCCCTTCACTGGAACTAAGAGGCCCAAACCTGTTCCAGCATGACAATGCCCCTGTGCACAAAGTGAGCTCCATGAAGACATGGCAGGAGTCTTGACCTCCACCCCACTGAGCACCTTTGTTCACCAATGTTCCACTGTAAAACCCCCCCCCCCCCCCAATTCACAAAATGAACTCTGCACCTTTAGCATCACTATATACAGCTGTTTATTTTCTCAAAACATTTATTTTACTACATACAAAGCACAAAATAAAGGTGTAATGGAACGACTTTCAGCAAGGTAAGAGAGTCATCAACACAAAATGGACGAGGACAGAATCTACGGAAATATGGCAATACTAGTTGATTTGAGCATGAATACCTTTACAACGTTAAGCCTAGCCGTTTGAGTCTGCATGGTATTTGACACGAGCTCTATGCGAGTGTTTTAGCTTAATATCGAGTAGCTTGGGATTGTAGAAATACACAAGATGAGATTACAATGTTTGCATGTATGTGAGTTAGCTGTACAGGCATCAGGAAAAGGAAAAAAAAACAAAACAAAAAAAACAGTCATGAACCCTCTGCAATGATCGGGATTTCTGCACAAACAGATCCTAAAATCTGGTTCAGAATCTTCCTCTCTTCATAGGAGGAAATCAATAAAGTGCATATATTTAGGTAAGTTGTTTAAAAAAAAAAGAGAAAAAATAATAAAGGTCACTGATGGTGATACATGTGAATCCTTGTATTTAAAGATTTGAGGAACCTCTTCAACCACATGCTTTTTGTAGTGCCTTATCAATCTTGCACTGTTTCTGAGGTATCTTGGGATGTTAAGTCTGAGTTCTAGATCTTCCTCAGACATCTTGATGTCTTGCTGTAGAACTTTCTGAGAACATGATTCCTTGATTGATCTGGTCGACGCTTTTATCCAACGTCACTTGCAAGTTAGGCTCGACAAAACCCAAGCATCTGTGGGTTACAACCGTGCAGTTGTGCGTTACACACCTCTCTCGAAATCACACCATTGACTTTCTGGCAGTTGTGGTCACTTGTCGGAACCAAACCTGGACCGCTCGGCATTAGCATTAGCATTTTTAATGCGCGACGTGGTTTCTTAACCTCCAGCGAACACTTCCGTTCTTCTTGAGGGTTCCTCATGACTTGTTTGAGGATTCTCGAGATATTTGTAGGACACCCACTCATTGCCAGAGCAACTATTGTGGGATGATGGAAGCTGAAATCCTTCCAGAATTCTCATGAGATCCAGGAGCACTTGCTCACTTGCATGGAGAACCTTCTTCCAGTTACGCTTTTGTCATCTTCATTATGGTTCACATACATTTTTTTTTTTCCATCAATGACCTTGATTATTTCAGAATTTGTTAACCAGACATTTTAAGATCCATTCCTGGAGAAACCATGGAATTCCAAAGTGTTCATGAAGTTGTATTTAGGAAAGCTAAGGAATGGTCCACTAAAATCCACATCACCCACAACTGGTCCAGGTGGAACTTAACGGTCAGGCTTTCCCTCCTCTGAGTAATCAGGAAATCCACAAAACGGTTAACTTTGAATTGCTGGTTACATACGCTCAGAAAAATAAAGGGTACTAAACTGTACCTCGACGGTACCACTCCACTGACAAGCAAGTATACATTTTGTGTATCTTTAACAAGACATGGTACTGTTGATGTAGTTTCACATAATTGAACCTCGAGGACCAATCCTGTACCTAGCGTTTTGACTAATACTTCAAAGCTGCACATGAAAATGAATCTTTATTGTAAAAAATACATACTAAATGGTACAAAATGTATATCCTTAAGAGTGACAAGTAAACGTACAGTTTAGAACCCTTTCTTCTGAACGTGTATGATCTGGGATCTTGAGCCCGATAAATACAACTGTCAAGTTTCCTTGAATTCTGAATGCTAGGAGATGAATCCAAACCTGGACGGATAAGTATGGCAGTAGACGGTATTTTATTGTACGTATGTGTTCAGTACATATGCTGATGTGAAAAAGTTCAGGGGAAAACCTGACCATTCAGAGTGCACCTGTATCTCCAGCGGATCGGTCTCAGACAGAACTGGGTCAGGCTCAGCACAAAACTCGTACTGATTTGCAAATTTCATTATCCACATTGTACACATGACCACATTCTGAAAATGATACAACAGTGATACAAATATACATATGGTTTGTTTCTGTCTTTGTATGTATTCTTTTTTTAAAGCCTGAGTCATAAATTTCACGATTAAATCGATGCGCAGTAAGTCTAACATATTGCATATCTGACCTTCACTAGATGAATGCATGGTATTTCTTATTGGCAGCATGAATATGACATAGTAAGAAACATTTTCCTTTAACATTTTCTAGATATTTTTGACTATTCTGCTTCAAAATGATAATAAAACACCATGCTCAGCTTTGTACCTGAGAGAATGCACATGCAGCTGTACAGTATACAGTGTATGTATGTCTTGTATATGTATGTATGTATGTATGTATGTATGTATGTATGTATGTCAGTCATGTATCAGACAGACCTAATGCACATAGCTTCGAGGAAAATAAGATTAAAATGTTAAGACCAAAAGTAAGGCAGCTGACTCCAGGACTTTGTCTTTCCACATGTCTGTCTGAGACGAGTGCGTGGATCTGCAGCTTTCCTTCGTGAGCTTTCCCTCCCGAGTTTGGCTTTGAACTTCCTTCAGACTATATTACGGATGCATCGATACCACTGTTTTGATTTCCAGACCAGTTGTGTTTTTTTGTTACTCATCGATACCGATTGCAAAATGAGTAACCTGCGTTCGTGTTAATCAATCGTGGAACAATTTACGTTTATGTTTCCATGGCTTGGCCATGTTCATGCACTTGGACGACCAGGGTACATTGTAAGCTTTGATCGAGTAGGGTTGCAGTGGAGAGCGGGTTTTGTTTGGAAGTCCTCGTTGTCAAGGACAAATAGTGGCTGATCGTCAAGAACAGCATACCGGGTACAAGCTGTTCTTGTCGTTCATCTGGCATTGTGAAACGCTCGTGAAATCTACACTGTCAGTTCGTGCAATCTGTTCGTTGACATGACGACGTGCACCAGGCTTACATCTCAGTGCATCACCTGGTATCAGATATTGGCATGAGAGCAAATTTTATGAGAAAAAGTACGACTAATCAGATAACTACTGGTATCGATGCATCCCTACACTATATACAACCATAATCTAGACTCAACCAGGTTTACAGAGCTATAAAACTCTCCGTCTTTTGTAGTCCCCGGTTCTAGAACCCGCAAAAAGCGTTTACTCTCGTTCTAGAACAATCGGCAGGGTAGCAATTCCCCAACGCTAAGTTCAGTGGTTCAGTCTTGCTGTGGAGTGCAGGTTTATATGTAAATGTTGTTTGGCAGAACCATTTGGACCTGTCCTGCACTTCTTCTTGCGTTAGAACTCACCACTTTAACCCTGACACTCTCCCCAAATAAGGCTTTGGGTTTCAGGCACACAGAGGTACTGTTAACTGAGCTAGCATGTAGATGTCTCAAAAAAAAAAAAAAAAAAAAAAAAAAACAAGAAAAAAAAGAAAAAAAAAACAGATGCAGATTCGATTTTTAACAAAATATTATAAACAATCATAATAACACAATTCCAAAGACGGATAAAGAGGAGAGAGAGAGCTGTACAGGCAAGACTGCTGATACGTGATGTGTGTGTGTGTGTGTGTGTGTGTGTGTGTGTGTGTGTGTGTGTGTGTGTGTGTGTGTGTGTGTGTGTGTATGTGTGTATGTGTGTGTGTGTGTGTGAAAACCAACATTGTACGGAGGTAGCACAGGAGGATTGAACCAGCAAAGGAAGCCTCCGGAAAAGGAGAGCAGCAACGCCATGACGACTGAATGAATCCGTCAAGGTGTGAGTGAACGATAAATACAATCAGAGTGAGTTTGGTAGACATGAGGCTTGAAACGTTTCCTTGTTTTTCTGCGTAACTGCATAACTGAACGCAAGGCGATATCTGTCTTACCCTACGTACACACGCTAGCAGGCGACAAGTCGGGCTGTCCTGTGATCCGATGAGAAATAGAACACGAACGAAATAATGCACTAATCAGTGTGAAAATTGGTTGTTTTAATTGAAATGTTACATGCTAGGTCTTGTTCTAGCTTCACTGGCAGATTAGCAGTGCAAGCTGACCGTCCTGGCTAAGTTCACTCCCCAGAGACACCAACGACCTCTATTACTTCCATGCTTTCCTCCATAATGCCTCTATACGCATTTAACAAGTGTTCGTATAAGACCAGATAAGACGAAAGCGTTAATAAATTGCGGTAAATTCATTCATTAACTGCTAGAGCCAGACGTTTGGATTTGCCACTACACCGCGATTTCTAATTTGCATAGAATTGCGAACATCTCGATTTAAACGTCTTGCTGTCACCCGTTGCTAAAGTCGCGGAAAGACGACGGACAGTCGCCTGCCGCGTGCTAGTACGGACGTAGGGTTACATGACAGAATGTGTGATTAGAGAGAAACAGACAGACGGAGCGGCAGCGTAGCGACCCCGAGTCAAGCGAACGCTTTACACCCTTCGGAGCTTGAAATAAACAGTTCACCAGAGGCTGCAAAGCAGGATCACCACAGATACTGAGCGTAACGCATCATCCAGCGAAAAACGACACTCTGTGTGTCCTTCACGATCGCAGAAACGTGCAAATAGTCTAGCTAGCACAATTAGCATAGTCGGTTTGGTTGTCAATGCTTCGGGCCAGGCGGCACCGGAGAAAGCTAATACTGACTGCGAGTAGCAAAATGAAATTCGCACTGCGCCCAGCGGAAACTGAAACACTGTTTTTGCATTGCCACGCTACACACAGAATGTAAAGGAAACAGGTTTTAAGGAAACTGGCAAGAGTTGGAGCACCTCTTTAACCTTGAGGTAAACAGTCCAGCATTTCAGTTGGAGAGGAATAAATAAGAAAGAGATTAGTGTGTGTGTGTGTGTGTGTGTGTGTGTTTGATTTCTTTTAAATAAAAAAAAAAAGTAAAAAAAAAAACAAAACGATGAATGAAACACAATCGTGTACTGAATACATGTGCGGATGGGAGAGGTAGATCATTTTGGTTAAAAACGGCACCTATCGGCGTATCTCCTTAAACAATCGGCTTTCAGAGTCCTCTGCTCTCTCCTGTAGTCCGAAACACTACACACAACTCAAGCAGATTTCCTTCCAGATTACTCATTATAACTAGAACCCTCATTAGAACTCTGAGCCTGATCTTGCTAATACGATGGTGGGGCTAGACTGGCTTGTTCTCCTGTATGATCCAGCAAAATAATCCTATCCCTAACTTCCAAAGTCGACCCGTCCTATTAATTAAGCTTTCCTCTTCCTAGCCCCACCCATATACTCATATAATATAATAACCAGACTTGTTAGCATATGAACACAGAAGCCAGTAATTCAGTAATGAACGATAATCCCTTCCACTAGCTTATGACGATTCAGGAAGGAATAACGTACAAAAAAAAAAAAAAAAGGTCACCTTCGGTTCTAAACGCTGACACACACACTGCTTTCGTGTTTTCATTTCAGGTGCGTCACCGTTAACTACTGCAGCCAAACTGTGATGGCCGGTGATTTTGAAACACGAACACTTTGTTTTTTTTTTATAGTATCAATCTGCCCAGAGCAAATGAGGTCTCTGTGGCGTCCCAGAACTTCTCAAACACATGGAACGCCAAACAGGACAAGAAGTCTGCACATCTGCTGTCTTAACTCGCCTGATCGCCCACTTTTGCACAACATTCAGGTGTTCTACGTATGATAGAGAGCTTGCGGTGGAGGGAAAACTGAAAACAGGGCCTTCGGAGTACTTTGATTCAACAAAACGTCAACCGAAATCATTGATTACACTGTTGAGAAATAAGCAGGGGGGTGGTAAACCCTCGTGTGTCAGATACATTTGGGATTCTTTCTTAGGGTGCTTTCACACTAAGCTTTTTTTTTTCCCCCTTGATGTCAAGTGCTTTGACATTCCTTGACATCAAGTGCTTTCTTTAAATCTCCTGAGCAATCAGGTTGCAAGAGAGTGCTGGTGAAAAAAGATTCTGGTTAGTGAGCGAATATAAGGAGAGTTAAAGAAAGACCTGCTGACTTGAAACGATTTCATTGGCGATATTCCAAAGTTAGGTAAGGAATATAACATGTGAGGCATATTATTATAAGAAAAATAATCCACGTCACTCAAGTTGCGGTTGATTTTCATTCGTTTTCCTAGAACAGCACATCTCGAAGCGTTTCTTTCCTCTTATACTAATAGCGACTCGCCAGTGATTACAATTTTATGCCTTTCTTATCCGTTTACCACAATGGTCACCAACCCCGTTCCTCGAGATCCGCCGACCATAATTGCGCCCACCAGACCATCGAAGATCAACTAAAACAGATGCGCTTGATTTTGCTTGGAGATGGAACCTGCAGGAAGGTAGATCTCACGGAAGGAAGGTGGGTTGGTGACCACTTATTTATAGGTCCATTTAACGTTGTGGGAAGTCCACGAGACAAGTTATTTCCTTCCGTTATAACTGCTATAATCGCTTGGCCTTATACGGGTTCTTTTACATAATAAACAAACAAACAAACGACAAACCCTGCAGCTTTGTCATATTAGTGAGAAACTGCAAGTCCGCCATAGTGAAGATGCTAGAAAGCTACAGCTTTTCCTCTGACTGTTACAAAATGCTTGCACTGGAGACTCCTTCCCTAAATGGTTGCAATTTGTTGATTATTAAGTTTAGGTTATGTGGTGTGTTCACCATACAAGTCCCTGTGAATTAGCCATTATTACAGAAACAGTAACGGAGCACTTTTTGTGGTTGGGGGAAGAAGGGAAAAAAAAAATAGACGCAAAGTGTGAAAGCATCCTTATTGAGCTTAGCTAAGGCAACAGACTGCCCATAATGCTGAACTCTTCCCTGCTGAAACCATGGTGGACGTAGTCCTAAAAAAATGTGTGTATGTGTTTGTATATGTGTGTGTGTGTGTGTGTATGACTGCCTCGTTTCCCTTGTTGAGTTTCTCTTGAGTTATCCTGGCGGTTTTTGTGAGTTCTGTAAGGCTACGGAGGCGACAACACTGTGTCTGAAAACAGGTGAAACAGGTTTGTACGTAGAAACAGCAGCCATTTCCGCGTGTGTCCTTTCACAGCGCTGGACGACAAAGCACATGCTCCTTAGAAAGAATCCGGGTCGAAGCTTAATTTACACATAGTAGAATGTACACGGGTATGCAGAGATTCATCCAGTCCACTAGATGGCGGTGATGTCCTGTCCCGCTGTCCCAGTCGAGAGTCAGGTGTGTCCATCGCTCAGAAAGCTCCTGTTTTGTACCTCACGAAGAACATTCCAGTCTGGCTTTTTGTTCTCATGAAGTAGTTTTAACACGAAAAACTTCCGGACAGAGGAGCTGGGAAAACAAAACAAAACAACAACAACAGCAACAAAAATCATCACAGCTCCATCCTGTAGCAGCCAGACACCATCATTCCTCCTGTTTTTCCATTTAATTCCACAGAGCAGTTAAAGCTTCGAAGAGTCTTCCACAACACTATTACGGCAGAAGTGTAGGCGTAAGAGGAGGCGTGCGGGTGTAACCGGTATATTTTCTGTAGATATACACAAGGGGCTCCAGGGTCAGTTCATGTCCCTGATGATTGATTGGTTTCAGGCAGCATTTGTGGTGAGGACAGAAGTGATGATTCTGTCTCTTCTCCAAAAATCTGAGAGTTCTAGCAAGGCTTTGTGCAGCAGCAAGAGTATGGTATGAGATGTCTTGTTGATTTGCCAAAAAAAAACAAAATAACCCAAAAAAAACCCAGGAAAAAAAAGAAAGACAGAAAAAAATCTCATAATAATCATAATAAGATCGTAACGATTAAAGTAAGAGCAAATGATGAATTCGCATCTAACAATCATGAATAGATAAAGTCGTCAAAGCTTATTGTCACCTCAGAGAAAAAAAAAACCTCCAAAGCAAAACAAAACAAAAAAAGAGAGCAAAAATATCATATTTGCATATTTCTCCCAAGCGTCTTTTCTTTTCTTTTCTTTTTTTTTAAACTAATGAATCATCTTAGTACTTGCCTATGCTTGTTTTCATTAGACTTAATATGTACAGGAATAATAAAAGTGGTATTTACAACGTACGACCACAAGAGAGCGGCACAAAAGCCATAAACTGACGCGGCGTGATACGTCTTCTAAAATGTAAACTACCTAAAACGGTCCTAAAAACAAAACGATTAACCCCGATCAAAGCATTCTGAGGTGAGGAGCGCCCAATCTGAAACGTACGGGCGTGTACTGGCGAAATGATGGGCAACTGGCGGGGCATTGGACTGCTGCTTGTAGCGTTAAACGGGAAACCTGTAATAATAAAAAATTAAATAAAATACACAGGTTCGGTATTAAGTAACAGAATATACTTAGTTAAAGGAGCAGATTGTCATTTTTAGAGCCCCCTGCTGCTTGTCAGGTGAATTACAATTAGAATAAAAAAAAACAAAAAACAAAAAAACCCACAATCAAGACTCCCAAGTGCATCTGTTTTAACTGCATATGTCTTGTACCTTGCCTTTAAAGTGCTCCTGAATTCAAATGAGGTGTTTCAGCGTTTTTTTGTACCGGTACCTTATTGTTATGGACACCAGTACAAAAAACAAAAAGACAAAAAATAGTTTCAGAGATATTCTCATTTTCAGTTCTTGGAAAATGATTACAAATTTTTGATGACTCATCCTGTACTAATCTACCAATGAAATGTTCTCTAGAATGTATATGTCCCGCCCCGGGAGACGAGGAGGCATGTCTTTCTCTACAGTAGCAGCTCTTTAGCAGCAAACCTGGCTTGTGTTTTTGGCTTTGTGTCATTCCAAACACCATTCCCTTTTCAAACCAAAAAAAAAAAGAAAAAAAAGAAAAAAAAAAGAGAGAAGTGGTCGGAGTTTATGAGTTTATTCAATTCGAAGAAGGTGGAATTTGTGGCGGAAGTTAAACGGGAAATTGGGACGGCTGGCAAACCCGTACGCGGTGAGAACTCTGTCCTCCAGAGTTTAGTGGTGCAGTTTAGTGGAAAGATAGTATTTACGAGTCGAACGCGCATGAACGCCATCATAAAGTCGTAATTTCGAGCTGAAATTCAACGTTTACGTGTCTCCGAAGGTGATTTCAGTTATTATGTGATTAGTATATGCAGCAAGTTATTGAAATACAAGCAAATTTCTTAACGTGTCTTTGTCGGGCTTTTTTTCATTTACAATAAAGCAAGCTAATTTCCTGCACAAAATACGACAACGTTGTACAATTCCGATATAATATGTTAGGATAACGTTTACAGTGGCTTCGTAAATTGATTAAAAAAAAAAAAACACACCTGATGTGCATTCTTTGTTCTTCGTTTTCTAGAAAATGTGACTCGAACGCGCCTGACGTCGTAATTACGACTTTCCACCTCGTAACCACGAACTTCCCAGGAGGACTTGAACGCACCATAAAACAAAGCTCTGGCTAAACTTCTCCATATTCAGCTATTTCGTCAAGATACCGTGAGGTTTCAATAGATTTAGTATGTGTGTATCTCGAACACCGTCACCCTGACTTTTGGGTTCTAAAAGGAAATACATCAACATACGCAATCGAACCGTGTCTCTCGAACCATTCCATGAGGTTCGTTCAAGCAGCTCTGACTGGTTTGGGGCGGAGCTTGTTTACTGGGGCTTGGGGTGGGGGTGGGGCGGAGCTTAAACAAAGAAACAAAGGCACATCAGGGCAATGCTCCAAATCTATGCTAGTTTTTCAAAACGATCTTTAAATAAGATATAAAATAACGTGTGTCGTTTATTAAAAAAACGACCACCTTTTAAAACACCTTTAAAAAGTGTCTCATCTACAAATGAGGGCTCGCTCTCTTGTGGTGATTAAATATCCTATCTATACAAACATTCACTTCAGTGTATGTGCCTGCTGCTTGTTAGTGTCCGTTTCTTTCATATACACAACAAAACACATCTCTCCGCACAAGCACACGCACACACTCAAACCAAAGAGGCCTGCTAATCCTATTTTACAACGCTCAGCCATACGCTT
>NC_030430.2:5615000-5742500 GCF_001660625.3 Ictalurus punctatus | reverse complement strand
TACCATTAATGTATATGATGTTGTATCTAGTTATTAATTTAGCTACATATATATTTTGCATGTGTTTATGTTTTTTTGTGTATTTTCATTACTATTTTTTCACTTTAGGATTTCTTCAGTTCTCCTGAAACTTCTCTTGCTCTGTTGTTGTATGTTGCTTTGGCAATAGAGAAAATACTTTGTCATGCCAATAAAGCACACACTGAATTGAGAGAGAGAGGAAGAAGAGAGAGAAAAAAGACAGAATCACAAGGACATAAAAACAGACAGCGACAAAGAGAGAGAGGGACAGACAGATAGACAAAAGACAGAGAGAGAAAGACAGAGAAAGAGAGAGATAGACAGACAAACAAAAAGACAGAGAGAAAAACAGAGAGAGAGAGAGACCTAAAGACACAAAAAGAGAGAAAGAGACAGAGATATACAGACGAAAAGACAGAGAGAAAAACAGAGAGAGACATAAATACAGAGAGAGAGAGAGAGAGAGAGAGAGAGAGAGTGCCAGAGAGAAAGAGAGAGAAAGCATACAATTTAAGTGGACAAGCAGCTAATAAAACCAATCTCTCCATGATTATTGAATTTAGGAATGTTTGTGAAAATACTAGTTGGTGTCTCTAGCAGCGTAGCAAGTCTCAGATCTGATGAGCTTCCTTCAGCCCAATAATTCACACAAATGCATGTGATTGGATAAAAACGAACGAGACGATCTGCTACAGAAGCACAGCTAGTTCAAGTTCAGAAAATAAACTAAGGCAGTTTTTTTTCCCCCCTTACACTTATTATTTCCGCTACACAATTATTCTAGTACTTGCTTCAACGACCACCTGCTCTTGGAGAAATACGGACTATTCTTAAATACCAGGAAAAGATGAGTGAATCACAAACAAGCAATTTAATCTCATTTAAAAGACGTCTTTTCGCTCCACACGACTCTATTGTGAATGAGCGGGCTTCGTAACGGAATAACAGTAAACAGCAGAGCCTTTCCATTAACCTGCAGACCTCTGGCTGAGAGCTCTGAGTCACACTGACTTACACACAACACACCTACACGTACCCACCACCAGGACGACGTCACTCGCATAACAACAACTATAACCGAGCATTTTGCTAGTTTATACACGACGCTGTACATCACTCAGACGTTTAATTCATTCATAATTTGATGTACACGGTGTTAAAAGCTGCGTTTGTCTCACGTTCAGCGTACAGCATCGTCCTAACAGCGGAAAAACACCGGTTTACGTGTTCGTGTGTGTGTATGTGTGTGTGTGCAGATAGTGTGTGTATAAGTCCAAGTGTGTATTAGTCAGCAGGTGTCCTCTGAGCATTAATAAATGTCGAGGTAATCAGCAGGGGACGGATATTGAGCATGCTGAAGAGGGAATGGCTATGTGTGTGTGTATGTGTGTGTGTGTACGTGAATGAGGATGCTTTACGTCAATATTGTTTTTTCTGTCCACAGGAACAGGATGTTCAGAGTCTTTAATGGTTACTTA
Organism: Ictalurus punctatus; assembly: GCF_001660625.3. NCBI lineage: Eukaryota > Metazoa > Chordata > Actinopteri > Siluriformes > Ictaluridae > Ictalurus > Ictalurus punctatus. The sequence continues at coordinate 5,741,001 of NC_030430.2, read as the reverse complement.
GACAACTGGGCTCTACGTCAGCAACACACAAACACACATACACACACATACACACACATACACACACATACACACACATACACACACATACAGCAATTCCTTTCATTTATTAAAAAACTACACTTTTTTTTTTTTATCTGTTTCTATTTACAAGTTAGTTCCTGTTATCACGTACATCATAGCAGCTATAAACAGTCAAATGAAACACATCATGAAAACTCATCGACTGAGTAGACTTGCTGGACAGGAAGCCTGGAGGATCGGCCCACCTGAAGCCGGGGATCATCTTGGCAAAGCCGATCACTTTCTGGATGCTGTAGCTGACGAGGTCGGCCAGGTGGGGCAGCATGGAGAGGCGGGGGTTATCCCTGGACTCCGGGCTCATCACGCCGTCCTGACACATGGAGAAGAGACTGCTGAGCTTTTTGTCCATAGACTCTGCAGACAGACAGACAGACAGACAGACAGACAAAGAGTGATTACATTCCAAAGAGCAAAAGACAGATTTACATTTACTGTATTTAGCAGACACTGTTATCCAGAGTGACTTACAGAAGTGCACTGCAGTCACTGTCAAAACATATCTTAGTTCAACAGGTCAAAGACTAGTTAGCTAGTTCAATATGTCAGGAACTAGTTATATAGTTCAATAGGTCAGAGACTAGTAAGAGAGGTCAATAGTTAAGGGACAAGCTAGTTTAATTGGTCATGGACTAGTTATATAGTTCAAAAGGTCAGGGACTATGTAGCTATGTTGAGACCTAGAGCAAGACCCTTAAACCTCAACTGCTCAATTGTATTCTCTCTCAACTGTAAGTCGCTTTGGATTTTAAAAAAAAAGTCAGCCAAATGAGGTAAAAGGAAATGTAACGTAAATGAATTTCTTTCTGTTCTAATCCACCAAAACCGAGGTCTCATTTCAGACTAATCTCAGGCTTGGCACAGGAATGTAAAGATTACAGGGGTCGAGGGATGTTTGATAGAAGAATCCTATTTAATTAATAGGAAATAGCAAATAAAACACACATTCATTCAGAGAAATTCACACCCAGGGACAACCGAGATTCAGTCCATCTACTGGAAGGTTTCTGGAAGGTGGGGAATATGGAGGTAACATGGGGAAATCCACTGAGACTGTAACCTGAGCTCAGGATCAAACTGTAACCTGAGCTCAGGATCAAACTGTAACCTGAGACTGTAACCTGAGACTGTAACCTGAGCTCAGGATCATACTGTAACCTGAGACTGTAACCTGAGACTGTAACCTGAATCTGTAACCTGAGACTGTAACCTGAGACTGTAACCTGAGACCAGGATCAATCTGTAACCTGAGACTGTAACCTGAGACTGTAACCTGAATCTGTAACCTGAATCTGTAACCTGAATCTGTAACCTGAGACTGTAACCCGAGACTGTAACCTGAATCTGTAACCTGAATCTGTAACCCGAGACTGTAACCTGAATCTGTAACCTGAATCTGTAACCTGAGACTGTAACCCGAGACTGTAACCTGAATCTGTAACCTGAGACTGTAACCTGAATCTGTAACCTGAATCTGTAACCCGAGACTGTAACCTGAGACTGTAACCTGAGACTGTAACCTGAATCTGTAACCTGAATCTGTAACCTGAGACTGTAACCTGAATCTGTAACCTGAATCTGTAACCTGAATCTGTAACCTGAGACTGTAACCTGAATCTGTAACCTGAATCTGTAACCTGAATCTGTAACCTGAGACTGTAACCTGAATCTGTAACCTGAGACTGTAACCTGAGACTGTAACCTGAGACTGTAACCTGAATCTGTAACCTGAATCTGTAACCTGAGACTGTAACCTGAATCTGTAACCTGAATCTGTAACCTGAGACTGTAACCTGAATCTGTAACCTGAGACTGTAACCTGAATCTGTAACCTGAGACTGTAACCTGAGACTGTAACCTGAATCTGTAACCTGAATCTGTAACCTGAGACTGTAACCTGAATCTGTAACCTGAGACTGTAACCTGAATCTGTAACCTGAATCTGTAACCTGAGACTGTAACCTGAGACTGTAACCTGAATCTGTAACCTGAGACTGTAACCTGAGACTGTAACCTGAATCTGTAACCTGAGACTGTAAGCTGAGACTGTAACCTGAATCTGTAACCTGAATCTGTAACCTGAATCTGTAACCTGAGACTGTAACCTGAGACTGTAACCTGAGACTGTAACCTGAATCTGTAAGCTGAGACTGTAACCTGAATCTGTAACCTGAATCTGTAACCTGAATCTGTAACCTGAATCTGTAACCTGAGACTGTAACCTGAGACTGTAACCTGAGACTGTAACCTGAATCTGTAAGCTGAGACTGTAACCTGAATCTGTAACCTGAATCTGTAACCTGAATCTGTAACCTGAATCTGTAACCTGAGACTGTAACCTGAGACTGTAACCTGAATCTGTAACCTGAGACTGTAACCTGAGACTGTAACCTGAATCTGTAAGCTGAGACTGTAACCTGAATCTGTAACCTGAATCTGTAACCTGAATCTGTAACCTGAATCTGTAACCTGAGACTGTAACCTGAATCTGTAACCTGAGACTGTAACCTGAGACTGTAACCTGAATCTGTAACCTGAATCTGTAACCTGAATCTGTAACCTGAGCTCAGGATCAAACTGGGAACCCTGGAGCCATGAGGTTGCTTTGCCCAAACAAATAAATGCTGGCTTAAATGTGTAATATTTTACAAACCTCTCACTTTCGCTCACTTTAAAAATAAACAAATAAAAATCATAGCTTCAAGACACAAAAAAAGTTTTTGTTACGGTTATTCCTATTACTGATGCAAACTTGCTCAAATGATTTACGTTTCCATAAACGTTGTAATCTAGAAGGTACTGAAGCGGGGGAAAAAATCCTGACTTGCCGTCCCATTCCGGCACTAGAGACATAGATACGGGATGCATCCCACAGCACACAGCTATCCTGTCGTCATGACTCGCCTTTACGGCAACTGTCTTTGTTTGTGTAAACAGAATAAGCCTCTCCTTTAAGTGTGTAAAGCTGATGTGATGTTGCACGAGCAGAAATCTGAAATGTCGATTTTCCACGTCTCGGGGAATTTTGCAACGGCTAAATTCTGAGAAAATTGGTTAAAAAAAAAAAAAAAAAAAAAAAAAAAAAAAAAGGAATTTTTTTTTTCGGGTTGTTTTTTTCCCCATGGCGAGAAGAGTGCAATGGCAATTACGCAGCGCGAGAACTGAAGATTTGTGCAAAATGGCTGACCATCAGAGATTAACTGGTATCAGAGGAACATAAAAGCGTAGATGAAGAACAGAGCCTGGGCAGAAAAACAAGCTGTTTCTCAAAACCCAATTTCTTCCTGCTGTGCGTAGGGAGCGCGCGTGTGCGTGTGCGTGTGTGTGTGTGTGTGTGTATAAAAACTGCTTTTTAGTCAGCGTCCAGTTTCCTAGCATACGTAATTCAATGTGATGTTCGATGCTTTTGGCCAAGACAATATGTGTACTGCCAGCTGTGGATGAACCTCCTGGAGGTTCAGCTTACATTCCTAACTCAATTTCACAGGGAATTTGTGAATGCGTGTGTGTGTGTGTGTGTGAGAGAGCGAGACAGAGAGTGTGTGTGTGTGTGTGTGTTAGTTACCTGGTGAGTTGTTCAATGAATCTGAAGAGGCATCTGAGAGTGAATGGAGAGAGGCAGCACGACTGGCACTGCGCGTCACTGGACCCTCTCTCACTGGGGGCTACACACACACACACACACACACACACACACACACACACACACACACATTAGAGCTACACTATAATAAGAGTACACGGGCAAGCACTTGCTTTAAACCATTTCAGACGGGACAATCTCCTTCCTTATTACTATTATTTTTAAAGTAAGGAATAAAACACTTCAGGGTGCGCTGTTATAGGAAACTAATCCACAGCGTGATGAGACGCTGATGATTTTCCAGCACCAGCGCACCCTGATGCGCTTCATTCCTCTTACACTAACGGCAACTTGTCAACAATTATTTTTTCTACTTATTAAAGTACGATACGTTTTTTTTCCATCAATTTGCCGTAACAGTAATGTGCACGAGCTGTTACTATAGAAACGATAACCCATTTGTTTTGCAGCCAGATCGACAGAACTCTCAGTGAAAATGCCTCGATTAGCATATTTTGGTACCAGTCGCACAACCGCAAGCTGTTGTCTGAGGTAATTTGGCATCTCCATGAATGAAACGTTCGTTAACGGAACGGCCGCCGCCGCAGCTCGTGAAAACACGGTGATGGTGACGTCATCCGCTCGGAATGTATTTTCCTTCTCCTGTACACATACCCAATCTGGACACAAGACGAGAGTGCTTATGACAGAAGCACCTGCTTCACTTCCATTATCACTATTAGACTGTCAGTGCGCTCATACAAAGGGAATCAGTAATTTGGATTCACTTAATAATCGGCCGTAGCACTTAGGAATAAATGAATACACATTTTAATTTTTTCCCCCGCATTTTATAATAATGCATAATATAATAATGTTAATAATAATAAAGTCATCTAAACTAACACAAATGGAACTATGGGAATTATGTTGTGATAAAAAAAATCCAAAATAAATCAAAATAATTGAATATTTTAGCATCTTCAAAGTAGACCCCCTTTTTGCCGAGAATTTCCAGAAATGTATTCTTGGCGTTTTCTCACCCGATTTCTTGAGGAATTTCCCCTGAGATGATTTTCAAACAGGATTAAAGGAGTTCACACCGACGCTGGACTCTTATCGGCTGCTTTATGGAATATTTCGCTCCGAGTCGTCCGTTTAAAAAACATTTTTTTGGAAATAAAATGTTAGTTTTCTAATGAAAGAAATGAATATGTCAGCACGGTTATATTTTTGTCTCCAGCACAGATTTCACACGTTTAATCATACACCTTCAGATCAAAAGCTTTGTAAGACCATGAGAAACATTTCAGTCAAACGTCCACAAACTTATGACCGGTGGTGTTTATATATATATATATATATATATATATATATATATATATATATATATATATATATATATATATATATATATATATATAATATATATATAGACACACACATATGTACGTATGTATGTATGTGTATATATATATATATATATATATGTATGTATGTATATATATATACATACATACATACATACAACAACAACAACAGTGTTTTTTAATTCCTTGTACAACACAGCAATTGCCAACACTAACTTGTTAGTTACGCTTAATGTTGCGACTTACATGTATGACTTACAGTATCTCACAAAAGTGTGTACACCCCTCACATTTTTGTAAATATTTGATTATATCTTTTCATGTACAACACTGAAGAAATGACCCTTTGCTACAATGTAAAGTAGTGAGTGTACAGCTTGTGTAACAGAGTAAATTTGCTGTCCCCTCAAAATAACTCAACACACAGCCATTAATGTCTAAACCGCTGGCAACAAAAGTGAGTACACCCCTAAGTGAAAATGTCCAGATTGGGCCCAATTAGCCATTTTCGCTCCCTGGTGTCATGTGACTTGTTAGTGTTACAAGGTCTCAGGTGTGAATGGGGAGCAACCAAAATAACCAAATAAGATACTGTATGTTATAGCAGCTATAAACAGTTGCTCCCTCAGCAGCCTCCTTCTGAAGTAAAGCTCGTCATGTTACAAAGAAACCATGTAGTGTAAACTCCTCTGTCCTGAAGATGTCAGAAAGCATAATGTTACAGCATTAACTCGGATTGGGGAAACAAACAAACAACAACCAAAAAAAAACGTTCAGCTGACCGGCTTGTACGTTTATGCAATTTGTATAAGAATTAGTGAGCGTGACACTGACTCGGAATTTCCCAAAGTCGGAGTAGGAGTCGTCGTAGGTCTTGTGATGCGCCTCCACCAGCGTGTTGATGATCTGACTCTGCTCCTCGGTCAGCCGGGGCTTCTGCGCCTCCCGCATTGCCTCCTCCTCCTTTCTCTTCAGGATCAGCTCCTTCTTCCTCTGCACCTCCTCATCAGTCAGAATGACTGTAGAGAAATCAAATAAAATGAATAAGCAAATAAATAAATAATAATAAAAACAGGATTGTTATTGACAGTGAGTCATTACTGCACCGCTTATCAGTAATTTCAGTCTCGTGCTGCTCCTTCAGCCTCTTGCTCAACCCAGGCTTCCTTATCTTAACTGCTTCCCACAGCAAGGTTCACTCAAAAGCTCTTTAAGCTCTTAAACATTACTCAGAACTGACTGGCAACCGGAAATAAAGGGTTTCCTCTTTAGTACTCAAGAGCCATTTCATCAGTCCTGAGATCAAATGAGAAAATACATCCTGCTTGGGAAACGGTTTACGCCACCTAATAAAGTCGAGTCGCATAAACACTCGGCTCTGGAGGACTTCTGTCTGACTGCACGACGGATTACAGCTTAAACGAAGTTTACAACTTGCATACTTGACGTTGTACGCAACCTAAACGTAAATTACACACAGAGTCGACGTGTCGTGGAGTTTATTGGCCAGGTGTTTTTTTTTTATTCATTTTTTTTTTTAATCTAAGTTTCGAATTAAAAGGTGCAATAGTAGAGTTTTTGGCAACAATTTTTGCAAATACAAACAACCTGGAAATATGTAGAACATGATTAAAAAGGTTTAAGAATGCTTGTCTGTGCTAACAAACTATCGCAGTGCCAAGATTTAGAAAAGACATTGCTGACATGCAATTAGCGATGCTCCTCCTGGAAACGTAAAGGCAATCTGTATAGAGTGTTAAAGTGTTTACTTTATATAACGAATCAAATCGATCCATTTTTAATCACTTAAGATATCCTAGTAATGCAATGCTTTTGACGAACCATCGTCACAGAAATGTTTGTAACGATACATGACACCTGTGCATCTAATGATGCAGTAAGTGAAAGTAGGTGAAAAACTGACAGAAACTCATATAGAACTCAGCTGTCAAGCAGTTGAATGTTTTTTGGGTGACCTACTGTATAAAATATCAGTTCATGGTAAAATGCTAGCACCATCACCTGGTTAATTAAACAATGCTGGTCAGCATATATATATATATATATATATATATATATATATAACATGGCTTTGTCTCCACAGGAGAGAATGTGACCAGGGTTCAAGGATTAAAAGAATTAATTTCAATGTTGTTGTAATTCACCTATTTAACCACTAGAGCGCCAAGCTTGACTAACGTGCCGTCAATGTTTATTTTGTATACAGTATTCAAAGAGTACAGTTTATATATAAAACAATCTTCTTAGCCGACACTAGCTAGGTTTCTATCTGCAAATTTTATGAGGAAAAAAAAACAAAACACCAAAACCGCTGGATGTGAACAAGAGATGCGAATAAAATCTCAGATCAAATTAAAACGGATGCACTCAACTGAGACGGATAATTATTTTATTAGATAAAAAGACACGTGCACAAACTACGAGAGAAATACATTTACCGAAAAAATTCCTCGATGCACATCAGAAAAAGATGTGACTTTGCATTAACAAATCACGCGACCGGATAATTGGCTCTGAAAATAAAAATGGTGGACAGAGAGAAGCGGCAGTTTACCCGTCAGTGACGATTTTGTTCTCTTGGACACACGGGATGGAAACGGTGCTTTATTCGCAAATGTTTTATACGATATTCCAATTTTTTGCACACGTTCAATTCGCAACCAGGATGTAAAACATAGCTACTGAGTCCAAAGGCTGATCCTAGATCAAATCTACGAGCTGTCCCCTAGTGTGTTGTGAAACGGCTGATCTCAGAGCAGTGCTGTATGACATGTATGAAGCTAGCAGACATTTCTCAGCATGTGAAGACTACAGCAGTCTGCCAACTGGGTCACAGTGACGGTGTAATGACCTCGCGCCGTATGGAGAGCTAGAGTGTAGAGTGTTCTAAGTAGTGGCCTGGTAATGAATGAGCCAGAACTAATAACATCCTTTTACGGCTCTCTATCTGTTCTGTGACTTTACAAAATAATGACCCTTGTCTAAAAGTCTCCTTTCATGCTTCCTGTTTTTTTTTTTTTTTTTTTTTTTTACATAACAGAACTGTTCATAGTAGGGGGGGGCAGTGACATAGTGACATTGCAACAATGGCAGAATTTATAAATGAGCATGTCAAGCTATCATTAACACATTGAAATCAAAAAATAATAAGAATAAATACCCATGGGGTGGGGGTGGCGGGGCAAACTTTTGCACTGTACATACTGTGAAGATAAACTGCAGGATTTTCAGCCTGTAAATAACTTATAATGGTAGGACCTTCCTGACCATGAGTGTTATACCACAGCGCTGTTGAATTCTCGACTCTGATTGGTCAGAGCCAAGTGCTGACTACACGTCTAGATTAATGCGCTCGCTCTAAACTGTTAATTGTTGCTATAGTAACAAGTTCAAGAGAGGCTGGTGAGGGAATGACTGTTTCTTTAACTGCTTTTAATAGATAAGAATTGTAATTATAATGCAATTTGCTGAGGTATAAGATGAATTTAAAAAAAAAAAACAACCTTTAAAATTGTGTCCTGAAGTGTTTCATTAGTTTTACTTAGGTTTTTTGTGCGGTTTCTTGGGCTTATACAGTCCCCTCCATAACTAAACTATACATCAGTGGTTTCTTTCTTTTTCAGGACATTCCAAATTGCTGAACTGGCTACGCCCAGTGTGCAATGCTTCTTGATTTTCCCTCTTTTCTTAGCTTCAAAATGGCTTGCTTTTCTCCCACAGACAGCTCTCTGGTCTTCATGTTGGTTTATCCTTTTTAAGAACAAACACAGGTCTACACAGGTGAAACGGAGGGCTGAACCAAGAGTAGATGAATAATCAATCTAACAGGACACACCTTGTTAACCAGAAACACCGGTCAGTTGACAAATTGGGTGGTCTGATACAAAATGTGCTGTGTACTAGCTTGTCAAACCCAAATGTCTTCAGTCTACAGCAAAAAAAAAAAAAAAAAAAAAGGGGACAGTAATAGTTTTTTACAGACATATTTTATTGTTGATGTTGATTTAGTTCTAGTTTTTGTCATTTTAGTTCCAGACTAAAAAGTGGTGTTTTTTTTTGGTTTTTTTTTGCTTCGTATAACATCGGAACGGCAAAATGGGTTTACATTATTAATTACCAATGATCAATAATAACGGTCAGATTAAACGTGAATTTTTATTTTACGAGGTAAAATTTCTAACAAATTTATGATAAGCTACTGTACATTTATGAATTTTTTTTGTGATTGGAAAAGCAGAAAATTATTTGATTTTTATTTCACTGGAATTTTGCAATAAAATAAAATAAAATAAACCCACACAAACACAATTAAACTGTAGATTTGAAATGAAAAATGTAAGTATAAGGCAGCACACTGGGGAGCTGATAGCTTTGTGGCATTACCTAATGATGTCTCTAAGTGCATAAGGAGCTTTATTATTTTTTTTTTCAAATCTCTGTTGAAAGAAGCCGTAAAAAAAAAAAAGGATTTTTTTTCTCTCACATATATCCCGACATGGGTCTGATGTCAAGTCTAAACACATGGAGGCTATTATTTTCCATTCAACTGCGGTTTATGTTCACATGCCAATGATCATGCAACTTCAAAACCCCGAACACTAGTTCAGAAAAAAATGGATTCCAAAAAAAAAAAAATGAAACATGATTTCGGTGTAAAAAAAACCAAACTGTTTTCTAAACATAAAACCCGCATTGCATTGGTCATAAACATGTCACAGATACAAACCCATTCTGTGATTCATCCTAACCAACTCAATGTGTTGTGTATTAACGGTTGGATCAGTATGTACAGACTTCCTGCATCCACTCGCTAATACGTGTGCTGTTATTAGGAGAGAACAAGCGGTGCAGGCCGCTTCGGGGTTATCTCGGGTGAGTTTGTTTTGGCTGAGCACGACATGACAGTCTGAACCAATCTGGCAAACAAGTGCTAACAGTGTGTGGTCAGTAAAAAACAAAAGGAAAACCTATCTGAAACCACAGGTAAACAAACATGCAATGCTCGTGAAATGCTAATGCCGGAGCAGAACGATCATTACTCATCGTTACGGGGGAAATGTGAGAATAATGTGCTAAGAGCTCTGCTTTCGGTATCCGGACAGCTGAAGCTGTAAATCTCCTGAATGATCATGAAGAATTTTTGAGACTACAGTTAAGCATGCAGTCCAAAACACATGGAAACTGATTAAATATCTATTTAGATCATTATTAATTGAAGTATGAAATAGATCACTCGGTGGAGTGCTGTGAGAGGAAAATAATCAAAGTTGGGTTGGTGTGATGAAGCCACGTTACTGCTAACAATCGGTGAACTCTTACTGACAAATCAGAATCAAGAATTCAACAGCGTTGTGATGTACACCAGTCAGACATAACATTAAAACCACCTGCCAAATCTTGTCTAGGTCCCCCTCCCCTTGTGCCGCCAAGACCGCTCTGAACGTACTTTGTTCTGCAACAATGTTTAGGTAGGTGGTATGTGCCAAACATCCACATGAATGCCCAGAGCATCACATTTCCTCCGCCCACTTGCATTCTTCCCAAAGTGCATCCTGGTGCCATCTCTTCCCCAGGTAGGTAAGCGACACACACACACCACATGATGTAAAAGAAAACGTGATTCATCAGACCAGGCCACCTTCTTCCATTGCTCCACGGTCCAGTTCTGATGCTCACGTGCCCATTGTAAGTGCTTTCGGCTGTGGACAGGGGTCAGCACGGGTGCCCTGACCGGTCTGCGGCGACGCAGCAACCTTTGATGGTTCTGACCATTTTAAAATCTCGCACCATACAAAATTCGTCCCTCAGTAAAGTCAAAACCAGACTGACTTTTAACTTTTCAGCCTTATGTTTTAGTTATGAACTTCTTAATGGATGGACGGATGGATATTGAGCTCATAGAAGAAAACCAGTGAGCCAAAAACTTCAAATAGAACCTTAAAATTCCAAGTTCTCTATATATTTAAATGCCAGTTATCACTGCTGCCATTTTTAAACACCGCGTATCCTTACCGCCACTTTACTCCACGCTCCTACCTTGTCGCTCCATGTTTTTAGGTGTACAGTTAGAGACTGTAGCTCATCTTTTTTTCCATGGACACTCTAAAGCCCTTCATCAGTTTCAGTTTCTGACCACAGCACCGCTGTTAGATGGATATTTCGGGTTGCCGGACATGTTTCTCAACCCGGCAGTTTACACGCAACAATTTTCACCAATCCAAATGAATTCCTTCCAATTGCAGGCTCCAACTGAAATGTTTATATGTAACCAAACCTCAGTACACTGTTTACCCTTATGCACATGCACAATTTAGTTATTTATTTATTTTTGGGAGCTGGCATATTGTTATAACACAAAAACACACGTGCAGAATTTATACCTTTATTCCTACCATAAAGATTAGCACGGAGATTGTTTATCTTTATAACGGAGTATCTACAAACCACTGGAAGTGTTTTATTCCCTTACACCACGTGTTTTGTTTTTTTTGGAATAGTAATTAAAGAACACCACTTTATTCTTTTAATCCGTTTATCCTTACACTTATTGTTATGAAACGACATTGAAACAAGTTAGTTCCTGTTACTGCTATAATTCTGACTGGCTGCAGGCAGTTCATTTCAATTTAGGTGTGTACACGTGGGTTGAATCATTATATGAATCACTATTAGGTGATTATGCTGCAAGACATTAAGATGAATTCAATCACAAATATTTGGCGAAACTGAGCCTAAAGTCTGAAAGCAGCCTTTCTACAAAAAAGCCTGACTACAGCTGGAGAAGTCACAACGACACTTCCTCTTCTACACCTCCAGCTGCACACTCTTCTGCACTTCCACAGATTTGACCTTTGACCCTCTGTCCCAGAACGGCTGCCATTGTGAAACAAAGAGGCCCTTTTGTGTGCTGAGCGGATCGGAGCTGGATCGGTGAGAGGCGGGGTTTAGGCTCGATTTGGCCCGCGGGACTGTGTGTGAGCTACGCTGCCATGCTGCTCTCCTCCTGCCGGCCGGGGAAAATCTGGGGCGCCGTATTGTGTAACTATGCTGGAGGGAAAAAAAGGGCGTTGTTGGACATTTTTTTCCTCCAACTCTCTCAGTGTCTCTCTCTCTCTCTCTTTCTCTCTTTCTATTTTTATGACACGGTTTTATTTGAGGTCCGTAACAGTGCTGTCTACTTTAGACACTATATTTAAACAGAAGCTCCATCTGACCCGAAGCGGCACTGAAAAGGCGTAAAGGATTCTCGTGTGCGTGTTTGTGTGTAAAGGCAGGATCCTCTGACTTGTATTTGACCTTTGCCAGCAGCTCATGATTTAATCCACTGATTAATCATTAACTCTTGTGCAAATCAACCGTATCAAAATAGTCGATGAGATTTTACGAGATCATCGCATAAGGAACATCACAGCACCTTTAACATACATGTACAGCCAGGTGAGAAATGAAAGGTAAACGATTTTGAAGTAAGGTGGTGTGTGTGTGTGGTCACACTGGCACAGGATCCTACACGTCTCTGGAGCTGTATCGGAGCGATGAGCACCGTTCGTCCAAACGGTATTCTTTCAGCTGGTGTTTTGATGATGATGATGATGATTTTGGACTCCAAAACTTCAAACTTTAAAACCACCGCAATGGTTTTCAACTGGTTTGAGATCTAGTAAGTGTGAAGTGTCATACATACATCATAGATCATTTCCCTCCTCCTCCTCCTCCTTTCTACACCATTCAGTGAGCCCATGCACACTGTGGATGTGGGCGGGGTCATTCTGGAAATGACCACGCCCACCAGGAGAGAGATGCATCATCATTGGATAAAAGTGAGGAGTTAGAAGAACTAGAGATTATAATGAAAGCATGACTCATTTCATCTCTGTAGACCTGTGCTTATGTGTTTCGTGTCTTTGTAATGAAGGGATTACGCACAGCAATCCTACCATAATGTCTCTCGCTCCTTTTCTCTCTCTCTCTCTCTCTCTCTCTCTCTCTCTCTCTCTCTCTGTGTACTGTAGTTGTGGACGGATTTTTCTTCCCCGACCTGCAACGACATTCTCACTCGCCTGAAGAACAGTCACTCCTCCATTTTGTCCCCCGACCCCCCCAAACATGAACATACAAAGTAGACATCTGATCACAATTTCCAAAGTACTTCCCTTCTTCCCAGAAATCGAAGTGCAAATGACATGAATCATTCATTCCTAACGAACCACAGCCACTTAAATCTTCAACGAAACTTTCCACCTCGAACGAGCTTCATATCATTTTCTTCACTAATGAGCACGCGATCTTCATTCACATCCACGTCCCTGTCTAACGAGAGTGATGCGGCAGCGCTTTAGTCCTTCAGTCTGTCCAGCTCCTTCACTTCTTCATCTGTACACACTGTGCTCAAACACATCAGCTTCTACAAACGCACCGCGTTCTGGTACTCCGCGTCCAACTATTCGCACCGACGGCTGCGCGGTTTCTTCGCTGGACTTCTCGTTAATATGATACTGAGTTGAACTGGAAAATGGGGAGGTTTTTTAAAAATTTTTTTTAATGAGCGAACAATAGGAGCAATAATCTGAGTGTTATCCCTTATGTTTGAGATGATTTTCGCCGATTAACTCTTTTCAACCGGAGTAAAAACTGAACTCTTTTTACACGTGTTCGGCATCGAATTTACTTGTGAAGTCACCGTACACTCCACAGTACAGGTTAATGGCTCATATGAAAAGTAGACTTTAAAAATTTGGTTTCATTTCCCACACAAATGTTTATATCTTTAAAGTCAAGGGTGATATAAATCTCAGTCCTGCTCTCTGAGATGTGCTGGCCTATAAGCATACCAACACTTGAAGGAGTTACTTTCAACCACTAAAATTCTGCGTAGGGTTATCCAAACAGACGTATTAAAAGCGTCTCCTCTCCATTGTACGTGTAGAAAACAACACTCACACTCCTTCATCATGCCGATGTCGACGCAGCGCTTCAGGCGACAGGCTTGGCAGTGTCTGCGGTTGTCTTTGGTGATGGTGCAGCTGCCGTTAAAGGGACAAGTGAAACTGGCCTTCCGCTTCATACTGCGCCTGAACAGAGCAGATACATACACAAAGCATAAAGCAGTGAAGAAACATTACCAGCTTATACAGTCAACTCTACCAATATCAGCACATTACGACGAACAGATTCGATCATTATAAACACATTATATACACCGTAAATCAAATGATGCACTTCCAATGGAAAAAAAACAACACTTTTTTTCCTGTAACTATATGCAATTCTTTTATGCAGTACAACCCCAATTCCAAAAAAAGCTGGGACGCTGCGTAAAACGTAAATAAAAACAGAACGCAATGATTTGCAAATCTCAAACGCATTATTACGTTATTCACAATAGAACATAGAAAACATGTCAACTGTTTAAATTGAGGAAATGTACCGTTTTAAGGGGGAAAACGAGGTCATTTTGAGTTCGACGGCCGTAACACGTCACAAAAAAGTTGGGACGGGGCAACAAAAGGCTGGAAAAGTAAGCGTTAGTAAAAAGAAACAGCTGCAGGTTAATTGGGAACAGGTCAGTAATGTGATTGGGTATAAAAAGAGAATCATAGAGAGGCGGAGTCTTTCAGAAGGCGGGCAAAAAGGAGGTTCGTCAATCTGTGAAAAAGCGCGTCTATAATTTGTGGAACAAATTTCAGAATAACGTTCCATCGATGTACAATTGTGAAGACTATGATTATGAATTCTATAATTAAATAAGTTGAGTACGTGGAAAAAAAAAAGATGTAAATAAATCATAAAAAAAAAAAAAAAATCTATAAATCCTGTGTAAGGCATTAACCCAGTGCTGCGTATTTTTACCATCCGCGCAAAGTGCAAATGATTTATTAACGCTGTAACTCTTCTAAAAAGTCATAATGGAGAAGTGTCCGAAAAGGGCACGGATCAAACACACTCTTCACTCTGTAAACCGTCTGGGCTCGGCACCGCTCAAGGCCAAGAGCCGCAGTGACGTGCTGCACACGAGGATTATTTAAAAAGGCCTGAAATATTGCTCACATGGCCTAGCCACTCAGCTACACCCATCCTAAAACACACATACAGCCAGCCACACCACAAAACACATACACACATACACACACACACACACACACACACACACACACACAGAGCCACAACCACTTTGAGCCCTCCCTCTTGTCCTTTTAATAGTAATGAACAGAAACATTTATTTCATGCGTGGTCACGCTGAACACACTCTCAAAGAACTTAGGAAAACACACGCCGCGTCTCCTGGCACACTGTTCCTATTCATACACACAGGCTGACTACGCAGAGCAAAACACACACACACACACTCACACACACACTCCAAGGTGCAAACTCAGAGGAAAAGACAGATTAAATCGGTGTTTAACGCGTGTAGTTTACACTCACCTCAACACTTCAACACTTAAAGGACTAAATGGATGTAAATGACAGATGGGCAAACAGTTTGGACCAAAACCTGTGCTTCTGTGATTTCCTGAAGAAAAATATTTTATATGGTGGGAAAGAAAATCAAACCACAATGAACAAAAAAAAACCCCCCCCAAAAAAACCAGCTCTGAGCTTCACGCTGAATATGATCTAACAAATAAATACACAAATTAGTATTCGGCGCTTCGCATTTCTTTCCCCGCAGCGATTGTGTAATATCTCAACAATCTCATTACAGATCAAATTGCAACAAAAGGTTTCTGCCTTAGATTTTTACATCTCGTGACCGATTTTCCAAACAGGCGTTTATGGAAGTCGCTCCTGTCGAGGCTGAATCTAACGTAGTCGTATCGAGCGCTGAGCGGGTTCTCGAACGCTGTTATTTTACATCCTTAATCGGGTTTGGAATACGGCGTGACTGTGTATTTGTACAGGGCTTTGATAATGCAGCGTTATTCCTGAGTGAAGGCGAGCGGAAGATGGCGCCCATGTTGAGGCGGCTCTAGACTGCAGTGGAAGAGCAAGCTCGGAAAAGTAAAGTGAGCCGAGTCGAGTCGTACTGTGCAGTGGAAAAGTTGCATAGAAGTTACCCTGGGTTCCTTTGTGACCTCGTGGGCTATTATACATCTTGCTCGACCGTACCTGGAGAGGGTAACAATGGTCTTGAATTTCCTCCATTTGTACACAGTCTGTCTGATTGTGGATTTGGTGGAGTCCAAACTCTTTAGAGACGGTTTTGTGACCTTTTCCAGCCTGATGAGCATCGACGACTCTTTTTCTGAGGTCCTCAGAAATCTCCTTTGTTTGTGCCACGATACACTTCCACAAACACGTGTTGTGAAGATCAGATTCTGATAGATCCCAGTCATCATGTGATATTGGAAGCGTAGTCTAGGGCCAGGGCATACACTATATGGCCAAATGTTTGTGGACACCTGACCATCACGCTTGTTGAACATCCCATTCCACATTTAGAAGAAGAAGCTTTTATTAGTCATGTGTACATTACAGCACTCTTCTCGCACTCTTTCTTCGCATATCACAGCATGTTAGGAAGTTGGGGTCAGAGCGTAGGGACAGCAATGATACAGTGATACAGCACCCCTGGAGCAGACAGGGTTAAGGGCCTTGCTCAAGGGCCCAACAGTGTCAGCTTGGCAGTGCTGGGGCTTGAACCCCCGACCTTCTGATCAGTAACCCAGAGCTTTAACCCCGATCAGTCTTAACCCCTGATCAGTAACCCAGAGCCTTAACTGTTGAGCCACCACTGCCCTCAATTTTCACATACCTCAGCATGTTAGGAAGCTGGGGTCAGAGTGCAGGGTCAGAAATTATACGGCGACCCTGCAGCATAGGGTTACGGGCCTTGATCAAGGCAGCTTGGCGGTGCTGAGGCTTGAACCCCCGACCTTCTGCTATCCAGAGCCTTAACCGTTCGCCAGCATTGCCCTTTTGCTGTTATATTAACCTCCACTCTTCTGGGAAGGCTTATGTCATGCTTCACAAACATCTGGAGCATACTTTGAGAACCACTGGTCTAGACACGGTGCTGGAATCCCATATGGATTTCTTTAAAAAAACAAAACAAAACAAAACAAAAAAAAAAAACATAAATAAAGCAGATTTCCTAAAGCAAAACTTTATTTATTTTCTTCATGTACTTCATAGTTTATCATCAGTTAATTTAATCTCAGTGAGAAATCTGATATGAATATGCCTGGCAGCTGGATACAAATCAAAAAGATCAACACAATATTTTTGTCCTTTTTTGAGAAGTTGTGCTCGGATCTCAGACCGCTATACAAAACAGCTCGGTGTATCATCCGGTGTGCATTATGTGAGCGCTGGTACCGTATCCGCTACGAAACCAGAGACGCTCTTATCTTCTCATGCATCAAAATCTGGCACACTGTCAGCGCAGAAACCCTGTTCTGAACCGTGTTGTAGACCACACGTACAGAGAAGTGCACGGTGGTGAGATATGTTCTATAGAATTAATTACCAGCTAACAGGTAATAATAACAATAACAAATGAATAATCACAATAAATCACAAGGTTATTATCTAGATGGGGCAAGTAAAAAATATCAAAAAACATACTTTAACGTTCTCCTCTTTATAAGTGTGAACTTCAAAGTGAATGATAAACCATAATCCCCCATGTTATAATGCCCCACATGGCTACCATGCCAGAAAATGGCACTGGACGACAAAACACGCAGCTTGGCTTCACCTGAAAAAGCCCTTGCAGCCTTCGCAGGTCATGGCGTTGAAGTGGAATCCAGTGGCCTTGTCTCCGCAAACGCCGCAGATTCGCGGAGCGTTGCGGTCAATCTCGTCCGTACACTGTGCAGATGTGCTCACAGCCATGGCCTCCATTACTGAGAGAAAGGGAGAGAAAAAAAAAAAGAAGACGAAAAAGATATTAGAACGAGAGAACGATTCACCCCTGCTGAATTCTCAATTCCGATTGGTGAGAACTGTTACATTTTTTTACATCACCGCACTTGGTCTGTTGTGTAATTGTTATCTGGAACACGCGGAATAATATATACGACTAATATTAAACAGCGTACTGTCTGTTTTCCCTGTCGATCACAGTGGCTCACTAGCCAATCGTTGGAGTCTTTGAGTTCAGGTGTGCGGAAGAGGGCGGAAAGCACTCTCATCCGCTGCCTTGTGATGCAGCAGGAGCAGCAGTTTGAAAAGCTGCAGAGTCTAGAAGGAAGCACGTGTTAACTATCCGTATGATAGGGGCGAGACGGATAATGGCTGGGAATTGGCCGAGACCAAATTAGTGAGAAAATTGCAAGCGATTGGAAAAAAACAAACAAAGGAAAGAAAAAAAAAACCCAACGCGCTGTTAATTGCGTCTAATCGTTTATATGGTGAACGTTTCTGTGAGGAGACGTTTATCGATCATGGAAGGAGTCTCCAGTATCAGGGCTTCGTCACAGCCCGTCTCTGGAGTTTCTGCTTTCTGGTTTCTCATCAACAAAACAAAGAAAAAAACACGAGACAGGCTGATGAGAGAGTAAATATTTACAGGCACTATAATGTAAATGATTACAGGAATGAACCTGTTTTGGATAACTATAATTATATATATAAAAAAAAAGTATGACGTGCTCTTGAAGTAATAAATAAAACACTACTGAATTGTTGCAACATGTTCATCACCAAACAGTCTGCCGCTGCTATTTAAAAAAAAATGTATTTCTATTTTTTACTTTTTTTTTTTTTTTACTAAAACCAGAATAATTGCTGTATTGAATTCTCCTTCGCACTGACAGGTTATAACAGGTAAAGCACTGGTTATCATATCACTCTCTTTAGGGCAGAAACACGCAGGAATAAGAAACTAATCTCCGAGCTTGCAAGAGCACACGGATAATAAAAAAAATAATGATCAAAACTAAACCAAAGGGGAGATTCAAACGCTATACGCTGCTTTAGATGAATAAAGCTCACATCAGGTTAAAATGATCAATCAGAATGTATTCAGAAATCGTTAACTCGATTTACAACAGCAACAACAAAAATCTATTGTTGCATAATTTTGTCTTTTATGCTGCTTTCTTATCTTTTCCAAAGAAGGGGCGAAATTCGTAATCACTTTCAAATCGGAGTTCAAAAAAGACACAGGGAGGAAAGGGTCGTGTACAGTCGGAAAACCACAGGAGGAAGGGGAGGAGGAAAGGGTCGTGTACAGTCGGAAACCCCAGGAGGAATGGGAAGAGGAAAGGGTCGTGTACAGTCGGAAACCCCAGGAGGAAGGGGAGGAGGAAAGGGTCGTGTACAGTCGGAAACCCCAGGAGGAAGAGGAAAGGGTCGTGTACAGTCGGAAACCCCAGGAGGAAGAGGAAGAGGAAAGGGTCGTGTACAGTCGGAAACCCCAGGAGGAAGAGGAAGAGGAAAAGGGTCGTGTACAGTCGGAAACCCCAGGAGGAAGAGGAAGAGGAAAGGGTCGTGTACAGTCGGAAACCCCAGGAGGAAGAGGAAGAGGAAAGGGTCGTGTACAGTCGGAAACCCCAGGAGGAAGAGGAAGAGGAAAGGGTCGTGTACAGTCGGAAACCCCAGGAGGAAGAGGAAGAGGAAAAGGGTCGTGTACAGTCGGAAACCCCAGGAGGAAGAGGAAGAGGAAAGGGTCGTGTACAGTCGGAAACCCCAGGAGGAAGAGGAAGAGGAAAGGGTCGTGTACAGTCGGAAACCCCAGGAGGAAGAGGAAGAGGAAAGGGTCGTGTACAGTCGGAAACCCCAGGAGGAAGAGGAAGAGGAAAAGGGTCGTGTACAGTCGGAAACCCCAGGAGGAAGAGGAAGAGGAAAGGGTCGTGTACAGTCGGAAACCCCAGGAGGAAGAGGAAGAGGAAAGGGTCGTGTACAGTCGGAAACCCCAGGAGGAAGAGGAAGAGGAAAGGGTCGTGTACAGTCGGAAACCCCAGGAGGAATGGGAGGAGGAAAGGGTCGTGTACAGTCGGAAACCCCAGGAGGAATGGGAGGAGGAAAGGGTCGTGTACAGTCGGAAACCCCAGGAGGAAGGGGAGGAGGAAAGGGTCGTGTACAGTTGGAAAACCACAGGAGGAAGGGGAGGAGGAAAGGGTCGTGTACAGTCGGAAAACCACAGGAGGAAGGGGAGGAGGAAAGGGTCGTGTACAGTCGGAAACCCCAGGAGGAAGAGGAAAGGGTCGTGTACAGTCGGAAACCCCAGGAGGAAGAGGAGGAGGAAAGGGTCGTGTACAGTCGGAAACCCCAGGAGGAATGGGAGGAGGAAAGGGTCGTGTACAGTCGGAAACCCCAGGAGGAAGAGGAGGAGGAAAGGGTCGTGTACAGTCGGAAACCCCAGGAGGAATGGGAGGAGGAAAGGGGAGAAAGAAGAAACGAGAGGCAGAATGGTGGTATTACTGTACAACGGGTCATCGAAAGTTCACCTGCTAATCAAGGCTACAGTCTTATATAACAGCACCCACCGCTTCTACTCTATTCAACTCGACTCTAATTTCCACTCTTTTCTATACCTGCCATTCGTGCTACTCCTGTCCGCTCCACATCAGCAGCCTTGGTACTTTCTATTTACGCAATTCTATTCTATTGCACTAGATTCTACTAACGTCTCATATTCTACCCAGTTCTATTCTAACCTTGTGTTGTAATTGCCGTGTAGTTCATTCTGCTCTACTCACGACTTCCACCTCTTACTCTTTTCAATTCTATTATAGTCTATAGGTATGTCGCTGAATCCATTCTATTCCATGTACATCTACTTATTTTATTCCATATAATTCTATGTTCATATCCTTCTCTTCCATTCTCTTCCGTTCTATAAATAGAATCTATTCTTCTCTTTCTTCTTTTCTTATCTACACCTGTCTTCTATCCTAATCCTTTCTATTGAATACAATTATATGTGCCGATTGTCTTCTATTCTATGCGTTTTCTATTTCATTCCTCTCGATTCAATTCATATCATATATTTCATAATATTCCATGCATTGTCTTCTTGTGCATTCTGTTCTGTTCTGCTGACCTCTTTGTATTCTATTCGATTTCTGTCTTCTATTACAATATATTCTAGTTCTGTCTCTTACTCAATTTTACTTTTGGCTTCCATTCTATTGTACGTGAATATCTTCTGGACCATTCTATTCAATTCTATGCATCTATTCTATTCTGTGTATCTTCTTTAATGAATTCTATTCTGTTCTTCAAACACCTCCTATTTCTATTCTATTTATGCCTTCTATTACAATATATTCTAGTCCTGTCTCTTATTCTATTCTACGTATGGCTTCTATTCTACACTATATGATCCCATTCTAGGTGTATATCTTCTAATCCGTTCTATTGAATTCTATGCACCTATTCTATTCTACTTTTACTCCAATCCATTTGATTCAATTCCATGCATCGATTCTATTCAATCAGCTAAACTATATTCGATTCAACACATTTCTATATACATCCTCTATTCTGTTCCACTCACGGCTTCTGTTCTATTTTTCCACTGTATTCCATCTCGAGCTCGTATTCTACACGTCTTCTATTCGACCGCGTTCTATTGCTCTGCTTGGCCTTTATTCTATATACGTCTGCAATTTCAGTTCTGCTATTTCTGCTCTATTCTATTCTAGTTCTGCACACATTTAAGTGGTAACAATGCTACTAGTCACCTCAGTGTTAAAACAATAAGCGCTCAGTTTGTGTGTGTGTGTGTGTTTTTTTTATGTGCTAAAACTTCAAAACACAAAGAAAGGCCAAAGAATATAAAATACATGTCAAAATCAATCTATTTGTTTACATTCGTGTGTTTTGCCTTATTCTTCTCTATTCTATCCCATGCTACGCTATACTCTCTATTCTACACTACTCTTAATACATTCTCTGCTCTTTGACCTTATTGTTAGTGGACATATTGTTGACTCTACCCGTATAACTTAAACTCAAACCCAGCTCCTCGTTCCCCCGAGGCATTAGCTGCACGTTATGCACACATGCATGTGTACAAGCAAGTGCTAAACAGAAATGTGCACCTTTAATATGCAATACCATGGACACCCTGTGTGCACCTTGTGTGCATGAATACGCATCCATCATCCATCACCGGTGTTCACGGTGTCCAGGTTGTGTATGTATGCGTGGTCAGAAAAACAACCACAACAACAAGGAATAATTAATGCGAGTAATCATCTCAGACACAGAGCGCGTAACAGAGTAAATAGGGAGATCTGGAATGCGAGTGTAAGCCTCAGTCGTTAAAGGCATGATTTCCACGAAGAGTGACGCCGAGAGCGACGGCAGCAGCTGCAGTAATGGAAGGGGGCCGTGCCGAAGCGGCCACAGCTTCCTGGAAGCCATCAGCCTGTTTTCCACACTGCGAGGGTTAGAACAGCTCACACAGCGATGCTGGTACACACTCATGCATTTTGCACATTTATACACACACACACATTCACATTCATGCACATTCGGCTGGTAAAGACCAGACTGTGCTTTTGTTTACTGACAGATGAGTGACAAAATCATTTGTGCTTGCAGTTATAGGGGAAAAAAAAGTTTTGAAGCAAGTACAAAATGACAAATTCAATTCAAGAGCCAAATTCTTCGCAAAAAGCTTAATATCAAACTAAACATCATAGAAGATAAAAGATTTTTTTTTTTTTTTTAAATGATTATTAGCCAAATCGCTTCCTTTATGCAAAACATGCAGAAAATCCTTTAAAATCCTAACATTTGTTTTGCCCAATTGGAAAGAAAAAAACATCTGCAAATTCCAGCTGTGCAAGTCAGTAATGCTTGGTTATTTTGCGTAAATTAAACTATATAAAAATGTACTCCAATCCATATTCATTGAATTTTTTTTGTTTTTTTTTAAAAATATTACACAAATTGTATTCATTTATTTGATATCTCAACAAGCGGTGATGTTTTATCTGCTCTCCTCTTTGCTCACTACATCATCCGACAGACTCCAACAAGCTTTTGGACTCCACGGCTACGTGCTCCAACAGTTAAATCTAGCAAATGTTACTACACGAATTTGTACGCAAGGTGGATTTGTGAACTTTGTTTACATAGTTCAATAATCAGATATACTGGCAGAAATTTGAGAAGCAAAACAGTGGTTTTGGCAGGAATCTCATGAGGCCCGGAGACTTCCCTCTTTTCAAAGTCGTCAAATCACATGACTGTTACATAACCGATGGTATGCAGCTCTGGAATGAGCTGGAATACCGGAGCGGGCCTGCGGCTACGGGCCAACATACACCACCGCTCCCAACATCACTGCAGGCGGACTAATTTTCTGTCAGCGCAGTCGGAGTTGGCCTGTTTTTCAGCACCCCTGCGTCTCTAAATGTATAACACTAAGTGGAGTCCTGCTGAATGAGTAACCACTGATCACATGACAGAAGAGCCTTAAAAGCCTCACAACAATATTATTCCTGTAGCCTTAAACCACACTCAGGCATTTATAAGCTCTTCTTATGAAGTGGAGTATCAGAAACAACGGGTACAGATCAAGGTTTATATAATCCTTAAAGATTGACTTGAGTTCAGTATTTAGATGGTAAATATAAATACAAGTTGTTTATCTAATATGGTAATGAATTGGAGTAGTTTATCCAGCTTGAATTTGAGTAGTTGATCCGGCTTGTAAAGGTAAATATGAGTTGTATGTATATAAACGTGTACATATAAATTTGATCGCTTTATTTGACTCGTAAATATAAATTCTGAAATGCTTGTCTAAATTTGAAATATAAATCTGAGTTGTTTATCTAACTTGTAAGTATAAATATAAGCTGTTTATATAACTTGTAAGCATAAATGAGTTGTTTAACCTGTAAATATAAAGTTAAGCGGTTTATCTAACTTGTAAATATTATATTTGAGTTGATTACCTTGTAAATATAACTTTGTTGTTCATCTAACTTGTAGATATGAATTTGAGTTATGTAACTTGTAAATATAAATTCCAGTTGTTTATCTAACTTGTAAATATAAATTTGAGTTTTGTATCTTATAAATATAAATTTGAGTTGTTTATGTAACTTGTAGATATGAATTTGAGTTGTTTATTTAACTTGTAAATATACACTTGAATTGTTCATGTAACTTGAACAGTAAATATGAATTTGAGTTATGTAACTTGTAAATATACATTTTAGTTGTCTATCTAATTTGTAAACGTGAATTTGAGTTGTTTATGTAACTTGTAAATATATACTTGAATTGTTCTTGTAACTTGAACAGTAAATATAAATTCCAGTTGTTTATCTAACTTGTAAATATAAATTTGAGTTGTTTATCTAACTTGTAAATATAAATTTGAGTTTTTTATGTAACTTGTAAATATAAATTTGAGTTGTTTATCTAACTTGTAAATATAAATTTGAGTTGTTTATCTAACTTGTAAATATAAATTTGAGTTGTTTATCTAACTTGTAAATATAAATTTGAGTTGTTTATGTAACTTGTAAATATAAATTTGAGTTTTTTATGTAACTTGTAAATATAAATTTGAGTTGTTTATCTAACTTGTAAATATATACTTGAGTTGTTTATCTAATTGTAAATATAAATTTGAGTTGTTTATCTAACTTGTAAATATAAATTTGAGTTGTTTATCTAATTTGTAAATATAAATTTGAGTTGTTTATCTAACTTGTAAATATAAATTTGAGTTGTTTATCTAACTTGTAAATATAAATTTGAGTTGTTTATCTAACTTGTAAATATATACTTGAGTTGTTTATCTAATTGTAAATATAAATTTGAGTTGTTTATCTAACTTGTAAATATAAATTTGAGTTGTTTATCTAATTTGTAAATATAAATTTGAGTTGTTTATCTAACTTGTAAATATAAATTTGAGTTGTTTATGTAACTTGCGTATATACACTTGAATTGTTTATCTAGCTTATAAATATAAAATTGAGTGATTGAGCAAAATAAAGTAAAATCAAGTTATTACCAAACTAACAAAAGTCACATGGTATATTTTAATCTAACTGGTCAAGATCAAATTCAGAGGTTTGTCTTGCTTATAAAAATATGCTAAGTTTGAGTTGTTTATCCGGCTGATACGTTTGAGAGGTTCATGCAATTTGTAAAGGTTGAATTCTGTGCATTATTTAAATGGTATAAATCTGAGTGGTTAATGTAATTACATTTATGTTACAAATTTGACAGATTCCCAGTACTCAAATTTTATAAGTAGCTTATCTAAAAATGACTTGGAGTGCTTAAGTAAACTGGTAAAGAAAAAAAAAAAAAACCCTTCACCTGAAGTAATATATTTCCATTCATTAACAAATATGTACAGTTAAATGAATCTAATCTTTAAAAGTATATCTGAAAATTGATATCGGTAAAGATAAAAGTGAAGCGGTTTATCCGTGCTGATCACGTGACCGCAGCTCAGGCACGCTTTACATATTAAATAGCATGTGGCTGAGACTGTGCCTTTGTTTAATGACAGAAGAGTGTGTACCTAATGTTAATAAGAGAGTTTTGTGTTTGAAGACTTAAAGAGAATTCAGACTCAAAGCCTCGGCATGTCCGCCAACTTATTAAGCTGATTTAAAATGATAAATTCACTTCCTGGCACAAGCACAAAGTCAACAAAACAAAGGCTGTGGCAACACACACTCATAAAAATGATAAAGGATTATTAACCATACCCACTTCCTTTGTAGTTTCCATAACCACTTTATAAAGGAAGTAGTTTTCACACACATGTATGCTGCCTCTCTTTTTTTCCCTCTCTCTCTTTTGAAGTTAATAAAGCAGAAAAAAAACAACAACATGTCACGGTAGCAAGCCCTGGTACACTCTTACAAAGCACTGACACTGGAGACTCCTTCCGAAAACGTCACAAACATCTCTTTACAGAAAACGTCTCTATATCGATGACTATGTTTGTTTTTTACATGCAGCGTCCAACATACACGTCCCTGTGAATTACCATGGAAACAATAAGCGCATTAATATAAAGCCGTGATTTGCCTTGTAGCCGGGACTACAGTTCACACGTAGAAACGTAATCCATTTTACTGTGTTCCAGGTCACAGGTTGTGTTTTGTTTACACATAATCCCACAGAGATAAGAAGCAGGATTATGTTTACACTAGAACATTTGGAATGCAAAGCAGGTAACAAACCGGCCGCTTGTGTAGTAAAAAAAAAAAAAAAGAAGAAGAAGAAGAAGAAAAAAAAAGAGCCACACACTCCAAGACTTTTATTAGAGCGCCATGTTGTGTCAAGACAGCACTAGCGTGTCAGTCAGCAGCTGCTGTAACGCGATCGTGAACGGGAATGAAGCCAGAACGAGCAAATGAAGCGCAATAGAGTCGGTAAACACGCGCCGTGTTGTCTTCCCTTCCACGTCGCACGCCGCAGAACATCCTTCTGTTAAGGCGATCATTCCCATATCCGAGGTCAAGACGTCTTCATGTTGAGACCGAGATTACCGAAATGAATAGCTAGGCTAATCCATCGCCGTGTCCAGTTACACTTTAATGGTTGTGCTCGGAACGCACCAAGGTTATTTTGTGGTACGAGACGACCATGGGACGGGACTCGCCGTTTTAATGAGGTGCTCTTAATATGCAGAGCGGCCTGCTTTTCAAACTATTTTGGAAACCATGTATTTATTAATTCGGTCATTATATAATTGCAGTGCAGCGAGCCAGAGAGTCAGCGGTCTGGAATGAAAGTGGATACCATACGAATAAATCTTTCAAAATAATAATAAATGACCTACGTTCTTGATGAATCAATGAATCGAAGGCATCGGTCATCAATCGAAAAGTTTCGATTTCGTGCAAAGTCTTCACGTTACGATCGTCTAGTTGGAAAATATCACGGTCTGCGTGGTCACAGAAACACACAGGACGGTGGCTCTTCTTTTCCTTCTTTGAGAACGGTTTCATCTAAAATCTCTCACGCTGTGCGATCGCAGAAATGAAACGCGAAAAGCAAAGGGAGCTTCGCGACATTCGACGGGGCTCGCCATTCTTTTTTTTTTTCATAAATAAAGCAGATTCGCACGTCGATTGACGTCGTCACGACGTCAAACATCGCTGCGAAAGACAATTCCATACGATTGCATATTAGTTTTCTGCAAAAAAGCACAAGAAACTCCGCGCGCGTTGAAAAACGCCAGAGGAAAGGCGCTGTGCCAGAAAGCGACTGCTATTTTTCGTCTAGCCGAGTTGTTAAAATTGATTTATTTATTTATTTATTTTACACAGTGTTCATGCAGTCGAGAAACAGAAATGTTCGGTGTATGATTTACGCTTAGAATTTTTTTTTACGAGTCGCAGCATTAAGGAACTCGATCAGATAATCATCAACAGGCGTATCGGATATTGGAAAGGTCAGCAGCGACGCCGTGAGTAACTGTGAAATGACAACATAAAGGTATAAAGCGTATAATCAGAGTAATATTTTCGATACTTGTTACAAATACACTTTCAGAAAGTATCTCTATAAGCATAAATACACTGAAACTCTATCCAGAAAGAAAATTCCCAGCAGTATCAAGCTGGTTTCCCCCGAGCCAGACCCTCGACCCTCGACTGCTCGGCTTTATAATTTTACAGTGAAATGAAATATGCATTATTTGAAAAGCAGGCAGCTTTGAGTAGCGCTCTGGGCACAATTTCACTTGTAGCATGACTCTAAAATTGTGTTTTCCTCATAAATTGAATCGTGTCTGTAGCCCTCGTGGTAGCATACCATCTCGGAGCAGCTCCACAACCCAAATAACAGTAAGTCCAGAAAAGCCTGGGAAGGTGGGGAGGAGGGGGGGGGAATCATTCGGGGGGGAATCATTGGGGGGAGAAAACATCCAGACTACCTGTGAGAAGCGGAGAGGGGGAGCGATTCCAAATGCCCTAGATCTACACACAACGACTCTGAACTTTGGACCTTGTTCTTCGGTGCTGGCTGGAAATGAAAAGGGCCGCCGTGTAGCTGGCAGCCGGACAAAAAAGTAGAGGGGGGGGGAAAGGAATGAAAAAAACAGCGAGAAAAGAAAAAAAAAGCTGCTTTGCGGTTGAAAGTGGTATGAGGGGCCCTCCATCCTGAGCGGGGAGAGAAAAATGAGTCGTCCTGCACGCTTCGGCTCTGGAGCCCTGATGCCGTGCTGCTACTGTGTGCGCTATTCGTTGCTTTCCAAATCTTTGGACGTTGCACACAAATTAGCTTATTGATTACCCGACGATTAAGGACCATGTGTGGTCTTTTAGGACCAGCAGGGGGAAAAAAAAAAAAAAAAAAAAAAAAAGGCTTGAGGCATGCAAATCAGAGACACATGAGTCAGTGAAGGAAATACGCGATTTAACAAGGCTCCGATCTAGCTGTGAGCGGCAAAAATAAACATGTCAGGATCTATTAATGGATCAAAGCATCTGGAGGAAATATCCTTTCGGGTTAATATAAAAAAAAAACACATCACAGAAATGAGACATTAATGAAAATCGATTTATTAGATCACTAAACAGCCTCAAACTAGCTACTGGAGTAAAAAAAAAAACAAAAAAAAACTGTGGAGTTATTGTAAGTAATATATGCATATAATTATACGACAGCAGAATTCTCAATTCCGATTGGTCAAGAAGGTGTTGTTGAAATCAACGATTCGCTATCATATCGATGCGCTTATCATGTCATCGTGTTTATAATAACAGCTCATCTGTAAGGACGACGATATGGTATACGTTTTATTTAACGTTCATGGAAGGAGTCTCCAGTGTTACCGTTTCGTACGGTAACGCTCGGAATCTTTTACACGATGGGAAAATCTTGCAGTTTCTCGGTCACGTGACAAGTCGTGGGGTTCCCCACCCACCTCCTTCAAGGCGCGGGAACGACTCTGTGGCGAAAACAGGGGCTCGATTCTTTCGCGGACATGAAATGCGACTATAAACGGATAAAAAGTACGACAGTAAGTTTGTTGAGAGCTAAAATAATGTCAGCGTTGTCAGATTTTTGAGGTATATAAAGGAATAAACACTTCCGGGTGTGCTGTCGTAGGAAAGTAATCAACTTCAAGGTGGCCACTGTATATTATAATTCATATAGAAATATATATAAAATATTACAGTCTTAGTTAAAAAAAAAAAAAAAAAAGATAAAATAAAGTTTTCTGATAATTAAGGTGTTCTTAGCCACTGTTCTACTTGGAAGCTTTTCTGATAGCTTGTACAGTAGGTTTCTACACAGAACCATCCGAAGAACCCTCGTTAGTCAGTTTGTATACTTGTAATATTTCCATCAATCGTCGTGGCGACACTGTACAGCAAAGCGTCCAGCTTCAGCGCAAACACACACCACGCAGGAGATCAGCAGGAAGTCCTTTAATGATCCTTAACGATGGATAACAACTTGAAACTTTAGACTCCCGGAGCTTAAAAATCAACTCGGAGATAGCGTTATACACACACACACTTTGGAACTTGGTGAATTCCGTACAGCTTCTCCCTTGGGAATGATTGACCAGGCATCAGATGAGTTCGGGAGAATAAAGAAGTGATGCACATACGAGTTCATCAGTATGCTCACATCGATTCATGTGAACGTGTCACGTGAGCGAATTACACCAGGAGTCGTCGGACAAGGACGGAGTGACTCACGCCAGCTGAATTCTCAATTCTGATTGGTCAGAAAGCGTCGAGTGAAATCACCGGAAATCACCCGAAGTGTAATATCTGGCTAATGGTCATCGTTTTCCATTGACTGGTTGGAAAGTTATTCATATCAACAGACGGGGATCGAGATTTGGCCCGTACGTAAAGCGAATCAGGCCAATCTGATTTAGTCAGGACCTAAAACGTCAACGCTGTGGCTCGAGAATCAAACCGGACCGGCTGTATTTCCGACAAAATTCAGTTCAAGAAATGACGAAACACGAGAACGGTGAAGAAAGCACGTATTTATGTTTATACTGTTCGCCGTATAAGTCGGATCATTATTGCGCAAGCACGACATGGACTTGAATGGAGACAGAGCATGAAACCAAAGCAGGTTGGTTTGTATTTTATGCGTGATTCGTAGAGTGTTTGTGGGTTGAAACGTCGGGTAAAACGGATTCCGTGAGCGTCCGCGACGGAAAAGCATCCGCTCTGTCGTCGATCGAAACGAACAAACGATTCTTTAAAACGAACGCACCCTGGAAACCCGTTTCGAGTCGAATCAAATGAACAAAAGGTGATCACTCGCGATGTCGCCTTCCGGTCAACTGAAGTTTTTAAAGAATGAATAGACATACTTACGAATAGTTACGCTGAATGATAGAGGCTAAGCTAATGTAACTTAAAGCGGTACTGGTATGCGTATTTAATGAATAAAACCGCCACGGATGAAGAAAAAACGTTCAAGGCAGAAAAACGTATTATTCCCCATGAATGGAAATAACAAAGAAAAGCGTGTCTGTCTCGTTCGCGGTACAAGCGTCTCATTCGGAAAAAATGTAGCAACGATGGTGGCATTTTGCTACAGTTCACAGCAACTTTGCATTCCTGTGGGGAGCAAGCTACTGTACAGAAGGACGAGATAAAGGACCCGAAAGCACTTGCGAGACAGCGATCTCTTTTTACTAACCCCACAAAAGAGCACCGAAATGGCTACGGAGGCATCGTTTGCACAAGAAGCACAAGAAGGCCTTCACAGATGGTGCGATAGTAAAGGAAGTGGTGACTGCCATGGCCACTCAAACACTGTCCAAAGACCACAGAAGTCAGCTATTGCTAACGTACAGCTTAGTGACGAGGTGAGAGGTCTGGGCTGTCTGCGGAATAGACGAGGCAGCTGGAACGGGACATGGGGCAAATGGTTTTCATTCCAATGTGATCATCCAATGTGATGAGCTGGGTTCATCTGGACGGTGTTTGAAGACGACATCTAAAAACACCCACAACCGGAGGCGCTGATATCTACGAGGTTTTGAAGCACAACTTCGTTGAAAAGAAACATATCCACTGAAAAGCTACTGTACTGGCTACAGATTTACTGCAAATTTACAAGGCAGACCTCGCGCCGAGCACGGTGACGTTCTTCTCCACACTGGAATCAGATGGCTAAGCAGGGATAAGATACTACAACGCTTGCTTTCTTTGCCTAATGAAATCAAGGCCTCATTGGAATCGAGGAAGGAAGACACAACCCTATTGTCCGACGCTGGTTGGCTGCTTGAGCTTGCATTCCTGACGGATATAGCCGAGAAACTGAAAGTCCTGAACGTACAATTACATGGTGAAGACAAAACCATCTGTTACATGATCGGTGCTCTGAAGCCTTTTAAAAGGAAAACGGCCGGACTATCTCCGACAAGTGAAAAAGAAAAGCGTGCTGTTGTAAAGATACTGGAAAGCCGTGCGGAGGCAGCTGGGGTTTTGGGTGTACGGAAGTATCGTGACTGGCTGTGTAAGCTTGGCCAGGTGTTTGAGGAGAGGTTCAATGGTTTTGATACGTTTGAGCTCTGTATGGCATTCACTGCCAACCCTTTCATAGAGGTTGATGTGAGTGGGATTGCAGAGCAGATGGCTGAACTGTTCAGTGTCACTCCTTTAGCGATGGGGGATATTATAAAGCTTGGTAGACCCCAGAAAACTACAAGAATAATTGTCAACCAGCACTGAAAGTATCTGCTTTATTTGGCATTTAAATGACTCTATAAGAGTCAGCTTACACCTCTATCAAGGACTCCAAGCTCTCGGTCTTAAGCTCAATCAGAAGTTTGAATCCTGAAGATACAACAGTCCTCAAAGAGTAAACTGGACACACTCTCTGGGTGGGAGATGGCGTTAGTCACTCTGTCTCTCCTGTCAGTCACAGCAACACTAACCAATCTCATGTATGCTCATGTATGTGGAAGAGGGCAGATAGTGCTATCCTCCAATTGTGTTTGAGAAGTTTGAAAAGATGAAGCTTCAAGTGTTTCAAAGAAAGCACCGTGCCTTCACCCTGCCCAGTTAGTAGCTGTCCCGTGATAGCTATTTAGTGACTTACAAACGTGTCGAAGAAACGCTAACGGACAGCAAAGACAAGAAAGATGGAGGACTTAAACTACAATTTGTGTGCATATAGATAAAGGTTTGTAAGCAACTGACCATCAGACATGGTGCTATCGTGTGCTTCTTCCCCAAACTGTTGCCCCGACGTTGGAAGCACACAATTGTATAGAATGTCTCTGTATGCTGTAGCGTTACACTTCCCCTTCACTGGAACTAAGAAGCCCGAACCTGTTCCAGCATGATGACGCCTCTGTGCACAAAGCGAGCTCCATGAAGACGTGGTGTGTGAAGGCTGGAGTGGAAGAACTCGAGTGTCCTGCTCACAGGTATGCCTGACCTCAACCCCACTGAACACCTTTGGGATGAACAGGAATGCCGACCGCACCCCAGACCTCCTCAACATCCCAACACTCCTCAACGTCCTGACCTCACTAACGTTCTCGTAGCAGAATAAACACAAATCCCCACAGCCACGCCACAAAATCTAGTGGAAAGCCTTCCCAGACGAAAAGAGTGAAGCAAAGGTGCATAACAAATCCGGGAAGAGACGCTCAGGTGCCCACAAACTGTTCTCCACGTACTGTATAAATAAACACATTTCTTAGGTCAGCGTTATGAAACCAAAATGAATAGGGTAAACTGAATTATTATGAGATTTGAGAACATTTATATTCATAATTATCATTTCAAAACAAAACAGCTATTGCTTTGGGCCTTTCAAGGGCTCATAAATATGCTGATCCAGTTTAACACTCACCTAATTAACCGCTGACTCGCTGTATGTGGGAAGACTAAGCACACAAATAATATGAAGAGAAAAAAAAAGGCACTTTTTTTTGTGATATATTTCCCTTTCGCGAATACAGGTGGGGTATTTTTGTATTAAGGGGTGAAACGAACTCCGACAGCCGTACACCACAGAATACGACTACCCGTCTTACACGATTACGCTCGTTACGGAGTCACTGTCAGTTATGGTGCATGATCGGAAAATTACCTCACCACTGGCTTTTGAACTGATTGAGTTTCTTACTCCAGAGTTTCTGGAAACCCCCCCCCCCCCCCCCCCCCAACCCTGCCTCTGGACTCATACTAAATTATTGCTTACTACAGCTACATCCGTTTCTTGGCACTGAAACCCTTTAGCTGTGTAATCTGTTACTGATGTAAACACATTACACTGCTACCACCTGCCACTCCTAGCAACATTCCTACCTTGATCATACACAGTAGCTATCAAACGTGATAAAACACCGACAGTGTGAAGAGAACCGAGGCCAAAGAAACGGTCGCAAATTTTTCACCGCCAGCTTGTGTTGTTATTATATTTTTTTTTTCATCTGTTAACTAATACTAATCATTTTAGACCTGGTTATTATATAATGAACATTTCAACCCATAACGCTCATAGACACACAACACACTCTCGAGAAATCAGATAAACTGATCGAATTTCGCGCGTATAACGAACGAGCGTTTCATTTCGGCATCGCAAATCGAATCTGCCCAGCTGAAAGGCGTTCAGAAAGATGAGCTACAACTCACGAGTCTATGTGTGTGTGTGTGTGAGAGAGAGAGAGAGAGAGAGAGAGAGAGAGAGTGTGCAAATGTAAATGTAGTCCTGTCTGTGACGCTTTAACAATAAGACATGCTTATTCGGTCAGGTCAGCCAATCCACAACTGCATTGAAATAAATCTTTGGTCTTTATTCGGGGAAATCAAATCGGAACGTGAACGCGGTCGCGGCGAGACGAAGAGTTAAACGCTTCATTCTTGCTTTCTGTAGCGCGCTCTCCGCTCATAACATTTACAAATGAAAAGGATTGGAAGAAATGAGTCGAGGACGCTCTATATAATCCGAATCAGGAGTGATGCATTTGACGAAATGACACAAACACAACGTCACCACGGGCACGTTAGCTCTCCTGGACGCAGCGAGAACTGCAGGGAGAGAACTACAATGCAAAGTGATACCTCAAGAAAATGGCTCTTATGAAGGAAAACAACAAGAGCTTGACTTTCCCACAGAGATCACACAGTCGTAAATTATAATCACAGAGGTTAACCCAAGACTTACATTTATTACATTATGTTCTTCTGTCATCGGACTTTCTCAGGCCCAGAAGGAAAATGTGCCAAAGTTCACGCATCATCGCGTCATAGTAAATTCTCTGTGTGCTGCGCGTGTACAGCCTCAGGACAAACTTGTTGTCTGGTATCAGATATCTCCTGTGTATATTTTCCTGCCAGACCTGTTTCGCACCGGAGATATAGATTAATAAAAATAACAAAACAAAACAAAAAAAACCCCAGACATGCTGGAAAATGACAAAAAGATGGCTCGTCATTCTGCGATCCTAATGTAGCGTGAACGAAATTCGTCCAGCGTGTTCAGTATAACTGGGTTAAGATGACCATTTCAGTACATTTTTCAGTCTAAATGCAGTAAAAAAAAGTGTGTAATCATTGATATGGTGACATTTTCTCTGAGGAGAGGTTTGTTGAGCATTCATGGAAGGAGTCTCCAGTGTGAGCGCGACAGCTTTACCTCGGATTGTTCCGAAGCGAAGATTTCGCGCCATGGAAAAGCTTTCAAATGAAGGGCAACGGGCAATTCATTTGCAGGGGGTAAATTTCGATCGACAGAGAGAGAGAGAGAGAGAGAGAGAGAGAGAGAGAGAGAGAGAGAGAGAAAGGACAGGTTGTTTTAATGTAAGTGATAGGAAAAGTGAAAATAAACCATTATGATGATAATAATAGTAATTATAATGATTAACTCGTTCTCATCCAAATTGGATTTCCCAAAAATCTCAATAATGTCCCAGTTCCTGATTTTTCTTTCTGAGAAACGTGTATGTGTGTTCTTGCCAACTAGTGACGCACGAAATCAGACACTATTCTCTAAAATCCATCTATTTTCTCTCTATATCTCTATCCAATCAAGTAGCATTGTCCTTCATAATGACTTAGCAATTTATTCCTATTTAAATGAGTATTTTCTCCTAATTGAGTGGTTTCTTTAACAACACTACAGAAAGCGATGGAGTGCACTTTCAGAATGTGTTCAACCGGAAAAAAAAAACAAAACAAAAAAAAACAAATAAAACGCACAGATCCTTTTAGCCGAGCTACCGCAGCTTTATGTCAATCCAAGCCTGAATGCTTAATTATTCAAATCCTATAGCGCTGTGGCTAGTTAGCTGCTTTGCATGCCGGCTGAGTGTGACTGCGAGCGCAGAGGCTCGAGCTTCACCTAAGGCTCGAAAGCACGTGACACAGAGGAGGCCTGTTCATTAATTTAGACTTATAACCTGGAAACTTCATCATCAAATACGAAGGGCTTCTATACGCCAAGCGGTTTCAGCAGCAGAGACATTTGGGAATGGATTTTTCTCGACGGTTTGACATCGACGTAGCCGTGTGACTGGTTTTCCCACTTCGTGCTCAAAGATAAGGGTGAACAGGTCACTAGGCAGAGCATCCGGTACAAGCGGATTACGTTTCTAGATGATTTAGTCTTCACTGATAGTTGGTGGACAAGTAGGTTCACGACCGTTCGTTTCGTAAAAGAAACATAACGAGCACTTCACGGCACAAATCTTCTGAATCGCAACCTCGGAAAGCCGACGTGGAAAGCTCTACTAGCACAGCACGCGGTCACCTCGCAGTTAAAAACGTTTATCGAGCCAGACAATTGGTTATTTATAACAAGTAACAACTAATTGGTGTGCCAAGTGCCTAAACGCCACCTACTGGAAATGGCACTAATAGCACAGCGTTCACTTTTAGGTCAACACAGCACACGTTAAGCGTCAGGAGACACTGGGAAAGGAAAATGTTGCCGTAGCGGAGACTCGATGCCCGCTAACAACGAGCAGAGTAAACAAGAAACGCCTCCGTCGGCTTGCGCTCGCTTCCTCCAACGAGGGTTCCTTACTCTGGGGTGAAATGTACACTATAAATAGCTAAATGAGGAAATTGAGACTCTTTTGATGTACAGATTTGTGCGCTTGAATTAGCTGCACGGTTCCCACGAAAGACAGAAACTCGGAGAGTCTCGAAAAGAGACGGGAGGGTTTGATCTGACACAAAGGTTTTAAGCGTGTGGACATTTTAAGCACTGTAATATTTACGAATACGTTGAGAAAAGCAATCCAGCAAACAGCTTAGACTACTGAGGTAGAGTTACAGAGCTCAGTAGCCACAATCCACTGTACTCAGATTTCAGGAAAATTCCTCGTCGATTTGCCCCGAGGTCCGATCTAAACACATTCCAGTGCGTCTGCTTTGGAAAACCATGGACGGCCAGAGCAAAGTCGATTGCTGTCTTTCATTCTCTCGAAGTTAATATCACAACAAAAAGAAGTGTCATTCGACCCACCTATCAGATGCACAACGTAAAAAAACAAAAACAAAACAGAAATGTTAAATGTACAACAACATGTACAATATGTCATGAGTGGTCATGAATGGAGCGCCAAGCTCGTTGGCCAATCGCAGGTTGGCATGAACATCAAAAATCAAGAGCTAAGCCTAAACCGAAGAGCTCTTTCAAGCAATCACCGCCACACGGGCAAGAGAGAAACGCGAGCTCACGGCCAAGATCAACACTTTTATCCCGCTGAAGTACTAGACTAGTGCAGCTAGTGGAACCGCCACTTCACTGAAAACGAGCCGGACGCAAACAAAGACAAGCTGCTCGAGATGTAAATAGGGCAGGGTCGTGCGAGTTCAAGCCAAGGCCACTAGACTGGTTTAAGAGTTTGACACTACACCTTGTTTTAACTGTTGACAGACATGCGCTCCACAGCTTTTCAGCGGCGGTCCTCTCATTACCCGGGTGGGGGGGTGGGGATAAAGTTTTACGACAAAAGGATCGAGTGTTGCGAGTTTCGTAGTCCTTCGGGTAATGCCGAACATCAGGATCTACAGAGTGTTTACACAACAGATTTCGCCTTGTTGCCGCTGCTTTACGAACATGCGAGATGCTTTCTGTTTTCTCCGTTGTTATGACAACCTCACCAATTCTGCCCACACTAATTGATCATTTTCCACTGTGCCGCAGGACTTGGAGTCCATTGTGTGTGTATGAGAGAGAGAGAGAGAGAGAGAGAGAGAGAGAGAGAGAGAGAGAGAGAGAGAGAGAGAGAGACAAAGAGAGAGAGAGAGAGAGCTGATGATAGTGAGTAGAAAAGTTCCGCTGGCACGGGAGAGATTGAGGTTAAAGGTGAACGCGGTAAGATGAGAGGGCCAAATACAATTCGCAAGCTTCCAAGAGGGTGTGTTCGACACGCTCGCTGAGATTCTTACAATGTTGGCTCGCGGCGAGAAACACTTCTGGGAAGTAATGAGCTGAATGCATGACTTCACCAGGGATTTTATTTTGTCCACAGTCTTCATTTAGATACATCACGGAAATAAAACGCTGTTGTGGTGTGATGAAGTGTGATGACGTGAACACCCCAAAGTTCGTAGAGTTTTATTCCTCTTAGCCCACAGCAATCTGCCATCACAGTTTTTTTTTTGTTGCACTAATTAAAGAGCGACATGTTAGTTTTTATCCGTTTGCTGTAACATTTTAACAGTAATGAAGTTTTACTCTCATCGCCTTCCGAGAAACCGCAAAAAAAGTCCTAAAGCCTTTTCCTGTGGCGGGAAAAACGTACTTACTAGAACCTCCAGGATTTTGCAATGGACAGAAATGAATGAAAAAAAAAATCAAGGAAACGCCGAAATATTCGGAGGAGCTTGTAATTTTTCCAAAATTACCGCAGATTTTCCACAGATTTGGGCCGAGACGCGTCTTTTGACGTCATCACAACGCATGCAGCTGAAAGGTCTCATTTAACAACAAACATCACTGCGAAAGACAATTTTGAGACAATTCAAGTAGTTTTCCCGCAAAAACAAAAAAAAACCCGCCACGAGCTGCAAATGTTTTAAAGAGCTGCGGCATTTTTGGCGGCAACAGTCACACAAAAATACTCCACGAAATCCTGTACGGTTACAAAGTGCTCACACTGGAGACTCCTTCCATTTCTTAAATATTAAACAAACGTCTCTTTAAAGAAAGCGTCCCTATATCAACGATTATACATTTTTCTTTGCATATGTACGCGTTTATCGAGTGCCGATTTCGGCAAAGGGCCGAAGGTCCGTTTATTTTTTTCCCCCACTGCCGTACTTCTGACTGAAAGAGATTTACAAGAACATTTTCAGCCCTACGCTTTTTTTTTTGTTTGTTTTGTTGCATTTTTGGCTCGTTTTAACGATAAACAGGGTGAAATCAAACCACACCAAAAATAGCAAACGAAATGAAAGTGTCAATTCCGAATAAATAAGAAGAATACGAAGCCCTCATTCTGTACCGATTCAGAGCAATATGTGTGAAAGGGCTCTAAGCCGAGCAGTGCCACGACAGCGAAAGCAAAAAGCATACTGTTTTAATGAGAGATGCATACTGCAAGTTTGTGGGATCCGTGACCTCCAAATGTCCTCTCTATTACTAAAGCAAGACAGGCATAGTTTACTTCCAAACTCTTCTTCGGCAGAACGAAATGGCCACAAGCATTCCGTTTACGAAATGGAAGTTCCTTCTGGTTTTGTGTATAATCTCATGCTAAATAGTTTTAGGTCTTCAAACGAAATGCAACATAAAACAAAGGCAACCTGAGTAAACACACAATACAGTTTGTATTTATTTATTTAATTGAAGCAAAAAAAAAAAAAAAAAGTTTCAAACACTTACCATAAGTGTGAAAAACGAATTGCCCCCTTAAAGTTAAAACCTGGTTGTGCCACCTTTAGCAGCAATAACTGCGACCGAGCGCTTCCGATAACTGGAGATCAGTCTTTCACTTACTTCTAGGACCAGGACTTACTCCTACGCTTTGGATCAGTGACTACGTTTACACGGACAGCAGTAATCTAATTATTGGCCTTACTCTGAGTAAGATAATAATGTGATTAAGGTGTTTACATGAGTCACTTTTAGAGTACTCCTGTCATGTTCCTGTTTTACAAGTTAGAGAACATAATTAGATTAACGGCACACGTCATTACGTCACCGCGCCACGCCGTCCGACGTCCCTCCAGAATTTCACGTATCAACATACAGTTCGTCTTCGTTATGGTACCATGTACAGTTCTGGGTGTTTTTATTTACTTTTTTTACGAACGCTTTAAGTCCAGTTAATTATCTGTCATGCTGTACGTACAAAAAGACACCTGCTTGAAGCCATGGGGTGCGTCCCAAACCGCGTACTTACCTTCTATATAGTAGCCGAGATACATGTATTTTTCCCCATTACAGGCCTATCGTAGGCAAGTATGCGGTTTGGGACGCAGCCGAACTCTCTTGTTCACCGTAAAATGTTGAGCACTGCCGTGTGTGATCGTGTCCTGTCGCAAAATGCGGTGAAAACTCTCACACTACGTAAATAATGTGATTAAGGTGTGTACATGTCTGTAATACACGTCAATAATACGACGAAAACAGGAGTACTCCACATGTCTTAATTCAATTAGTGTTTACTTCGAGTATGACCTTAATCAGATTAAGGTCATTAAAAATTGCTGTTTACATGCTAGTTTTTTAATCACAGTATTGTCTTAATCGGGTTAATAGTGGATTATTGTTGTCCATGTAAACGTACTGATCGTCTTGCTACATAATCCAGTTGCGCTTGAGTTTCAATTTATGGACTAAGGACCGGACATTCTCCTTTAGAAGTTTCTGGATGAAAGCAGAATTCATGTTTCCCTCAATTACTGCAACATGTCCAGGCTCTGAAGCAGCAAAGCATCCCCGCACCATCACACTTCCTCCACCATGCTTGACCATAGTTATGATGTTCTTTTTGTGGAATTCTGTGTTTGGTTAACGACAGATGTAACGGGACACCTGTCTTCCAAACAGTTCCACTTTCAACTCATCAGTCCACAGAACATTCTCCCAAAAGGCAAAATTCAAACGAGTGTTAATGTTCTTCTGGGTTAGCAGTGGTTTTCACCTCGCCTCTCTTCCATAGATGCCATTTTTGCCCAGTGTCTTTCTGATAGTGGAGTCATGGACAGGGACCTTTGTTGATGCAAGAGAGGCCTGTAGGACCTTTGATACTGTCCTTGGCTCTTTTGTTACTTGCTGGATGAGTAGTCACTGTGCTCTTGGAGGAATTTTGGAAGGTCGGTCACTTCTGGGAAGGTTCACTGCTGTGCCGAGTTTTTCCATTTGGAGATAATGGCTCTCACCATGGTCCTTTGGAGTCCCAGAGCCTTTGAAATAGCTTTGTAACCCTTCCCAGACTGATGTATTTCAATCACCTTCTTCCTCATC
This sequence comes from Ictalurus punctatus, assembly GCF_001660625.3. NCBI lineage: Eukaryota > Metazoa > Chordata > Actinopteri > Siluriformes > Ictaluridae > Ictalurus > Ictalurus punctatus. The sequence goes on along the minus strand of NC_030430.2, from coordinate 5,700,630 downwards.
ATTTCTGGAATTTCTTTCAGCTTTGACATAGTGTGTTACTGGGTAAGACCTTTTAACCAACTTCATGCTGCTGAAAAAGTTCTACTGAAGTGTTGATGTGATTGAACAGGGTTGGCAGTAATCAGGCCTGGTTGCGTCTAGTCCAGCTGAACCCCATTATGAATGCAGTTCCAGAGACTTGGGGAATTAGTAACTATGGGGGTAAATACATTTTCACACAGGTCCAGTGGGTTATTGGATAAATTCTTTGCTTCAATAAATTACCATCATTTAAAAACTATATTTTGTGTTTACTCAGGTTGCCTTTGTTTTATCTTAGATTTTGTTTTAACTTCTGAAACAATTTAGTATGAAATCTACACAAAAACAGAAGTCAGGATAGGGCAAATACTTTTACAAAGCACTGCACATATACCCATTTTTTTTAGTGTTCTGGGATGATATTTTTGTAGATAGAGTTGTTGTTTTTTTTTAAAGTGTGTTTCCTATTCAAATATAAAAAAGCACGGGGATGTAAACTTTCGCCCTGTATTGATTTACACTTTTTTTAATCTTTGGCTTTGAAACCTTAAGCGTATTACATCATATTTTGGATCAGCCTTCAAAGACTGAGAACTGGCAGTGCTCGTGTCCTTTTAACTCCATTAATAAAGGGCAAATCGATAGATTAAGCAACTGTGCCATGCTAATCTTTGGCATAAACATGGGCTCACAATAATAACTCCCATTTGCATGATAACATGCTGTGTTTGTGAAATTGAACTGTGTAGCATGCAAAAGCCTCATTTCTCGAGCGACAAAGCTTTAAGAATAAAGACGTTCTCATGTCTATGCAAATTAGTTATGATGCTATAAACCAAACCTATGTATGTATATGCAGCCCAACGTTTTGATAATTCGCCCACTCACAACGTTATTGTTTCATGCGCAAAAATGGAAGAAGCGTGGCTTCGAGTTATCCTGTCAGACATAATCCCAATCTATCGCTATAGACAAATGATAAGGTCATGTGATTTGGCCATTTAAGAACACTTTGTTTCTCCACTTCTTTGCCTTAAGAAGCCCTTGGCTTGCTTTCACTTTATGCTTTGGGTCTGTACTGTGACGCACATCCTATCAGTTTTGAACCTTTGAGTCGGAGCAGACAGTGTACTTCTACGCACTTCGGAATTCATCCTGCTACTGCTATCAAAGGTCACATCGTCCATAAACTCCAGTGAAGCCATTTCCACTGGCAGCCATAAATGCCCATGCCATAACACTGCCTCCACCATGTTTGACCGATAATGTGGTATAATCTGGATCATGAGCGCTTCCTTTCCTTCTCCATACTCTACTCTTCTCATCATTCTGGTCCAAGTTCTTCTTGGATAATCTTGAGTGTTACAAGTGTTTTGCATGGTGATGTAAACCGTCTACATTATTCTTTAATGTAGGTGCCTCTTAATAGTAGACCTTGACAATACGCCTTCTTGACTTGAAGATGTTGTGAAGCGGGTTTTCTTCACCAAGGAAAGAATTCTGCGATCATCCGTTTAATGATAATGAGTCTTTATTGGTCACAGCACAGTAAAATTCTTTTCTTCGGATACCCCAACACGCCAGGAAGTTGGGGTCAGAGTATCAGCCATGATACGGCACCCCTGGAGCAGACAGGGTTAAGGGCCTTGCTCAAGGGCCCAACAGTGGCAGCTTGGCAGTGCTGGAGCGTGAACCCCGACCTTCCGATCAGTAACCCAGAGCCTTAACCGCCGAGCCAACACTTCCCAAGTTTAGTTGTCTTCCATGGTCTTCAAGTGCATTCGCCAGCTCACCAGTGCGTTCCTTCTTTTCAAGACTGTACCAAATTGTTGTACCACGTCTTCTAAGATCTCTCTGAAACGTCTGTTTTCATGGCCTCCTTCACTTGCATCGACACCTCTTTGGGCTGCGTAATGAGTGTTCTCATGAACAAGTGCTAATTCGACGCTTCGAATCAACTCCAGACCTTTTATCTCCTCAATTTGTCATGAAATAACGAGCTAACAGGCCACAGCTGGCAACGAAATTGCTTATCAGTCAATTACCTTTGAGCCTGGGAAAATGGAGGGACTCTGAAAATAAACGGCTGTAATTCCTCAACGGTCAATGCAGCATGTTTATTAAACCCCTCGAATTAAAGCTAAAAGTCTACACTTCAATCACGTCTTGATTGCTCCATTTCAAATCCATTGTGTTGGTGTACAGACGCAAAAACATGAACATTTGGACCTGACTGTAGGCGACACATTCCTGTACTATTATTTCACATTAAAACCAAATAAAACTGATTTTTTTTAAAAAGACTCCCACGAGAGATAAACTCCGAGTGACCAGCTTGCTATCCTGAACGTAAATGTCAGACAGCGTAGTATTCTTCCAAACTCAGCCTTTCCTAAAACGCACTGCCTTTTTGTTCCACAAACTCGTGGAAACAGACACGAGGACCGCACATCGGCTTTATCGCAAACAGATGTCTAATTATTACCTAAATTGCTAACGCTTGCCTAAAAGCAAAAGACGGACGACTCACTTACACGCCCACACGCTAAAACTAAAGCCTTAGAGATTACACAGTTGCATCGAATTGACTTACTGACTGGCTTTACGCGGCTTCTCGTCTATCAGATCTCTTCCGGCGTCGGTAATTACAACCCGGCGGCGCTGTTAGCGTTAGCGTTAATGACAATGTACGCATCACGAGGCAGTACAAGCTAAAAACACAGTTGAGCCGGTTACGTTGTTGCCTTCGGCGAATGACGGCAAGTCCTAAAGGTATTTCACTTTCACATTCTTAACAAAGCAACTAAAACGTCCACGCGCATCACTACTGCAAAAATCAACAAGGATTACTGCAATCAATCACTGCAAAACCGGCTTAAAGCCACAGTGTCAACAAAGCACTTAGTTTAAAAAAATAAAAAATTACAATAAATAATAAACAGGTTTGGAAAGAGCCTTTCTCTTTTATGTGTGCGGAGACTGAATATTAAATTAACATGGCGTGATTCTGCTATAACTGGAACTTTTATTTAATAAAACAGGTCACGGACCGAGCAAGGACGTCTCTGTGTAATCGCCGGATACCTTTATTTCTATTTTATATACATTATATATATTATGTATTATTTCTATTTATATTACAAACCCCAGGAAGTCCAGTGGTGATGTATTTCCGACATGGGTGTGACGACATGTATGGCGCGCCTCCTCGATCGTGCCCACGCAACGAAGCTCGGTTATGCAACTCGTGCGATACGTTCCGAACACAGGCGTGGACAAATTAGTAGTCCGGATGAGCAAATTTCACATCCGGGCTATTTGTTTTGGAATTTGGAAAGAATTGCAAGCTCCTTGAAATATAGCGGCGTTTGCTTGATTTTGCGTTCATTCCTGCGATGGCAAAATCCTGGAGGGACGGAATAGAGAATCAGATTTCAGAGGTGTTTTAATATAAACCTGTGATTTGCTAAACTCGTCCGTTTGTTCTAGCTCTCGAGACTTTCGCCGCGTCGCTCGGCTGGACGCTAGAGAGAGGTTGAGTGAGAACGTTCCTAGCTTCCTGCTTAAGCCGTCTTTGGTCGCGATGGCACTTTATGCGTTCTAAGATGGCGGATCTCAAATCACGGCCAAAGAAATCTTTTACGATTTTTTTCACACGGCGTAAACCCGGCTTTAGCCGAAAGCGTAATCGATGAGCGCGGATCGGAATCGGCTTGAGGGAGTAACACTTGCATTTACCAGTTAGAAGGACGTTGCAGAGAACCTCATAAACTTCGCTGGTCTGTGAGCCGTGCAGCTCTGAATGGAATTACAATGTATCGAGGTGTGTAGCACAGCAGCATCGGTTGCACTAACGTGGCGTTCTGGGCATTAAACAGGAAGTGGGGTGTTTGGGTAAATGTTGCGGCTTTGCTCGGTTTCGCTTGGCCAGGCTACCGCGAGGAAGCAGATGTCCGATTGTGTGGGAGGCGAGTGTGTATGTGGGCGTGTGTGCGTGTGTGTGTGAGAGAAAGTGTTTGTTTGTGGTTTGGCCTAGACAGCTGTTGGTTCCGAATGCCATTACTTCACTGGTGTTTGTTTTATTTCTCTCTCTCTCTCTCTCTCATAGACACACACACACACACACACACACACTCTTGTTCTCAAGCCGGCCTTCTTTCTCTGGAGACATCCTGTGCCATCTCAGGAAACAGAAGGAGAGTGAGAGCGCTAATGAAGAGTCTTCACACACACACACACACACACACACACACGCCAGGACACCATGCTGCCAATACACACGATGAGAGACAGAAAGGAAAAGACAGAGAGGAAGAGATAGAGTTTGCAGATGGCATTTATACTCACAGCCTCCACACACACACACATGCACACACACACACCTGCTGGCGCCGTCACCCAAAACATGTCTACTACAAAAAGTTTAATTACATCCGACTCCTCCTGTGTGTGAATGAAAGCAGAACAAGGAGGATGAGAACGAGGAGGACACCGGCCAGCCAAACGCTGAGTAATGCAGCACAGGTGTATTACCTTTATTTAAACAAGTGAGCGCGATCGAGATAAACCAGCACTCAGGCCTTCAACAGAGAACAGTGATAACCAGCGTTTACGCACAGAATAACTGACTCCGGTCCATTGAGTTATTAGAAAATAACGCGCACCCCGAGGAGGTAACGCCCTAACCCTAATGCTAACCGTAACCCTAACGCCAACCCTAACCATAACCCCAACCCTAATCCCTAATGCTAACCCCAACCCTAAACCTAATCCCTGATGCTAACCCCAACCCTAACCCCAACCCTAATCCCTAATGCTAACCCCAACCCTAACCCCAACCCTAAACCTAATCCCTGATGCTAACCCCAACCCTAAACCTAATCCCTAATGCTAACCCCAACCCTAACCGTAACCCCAACCCTAATCCCTAATGCTAACCCCAACCCTAACCCTAACCCCAACCCTAATCCCTAATGCTAACTCCAACCCTAAACCTAATCCCTAATGCTAACCCCAACCCTAACCCCAACCCTAATCCCTGATGCTAACCCCAACCCTAACCCCAACCCTAATCCCTAATGCTAACCCCAACCCTAAACCTAATCCCTAATGCTAACCCCAACCCTAACCCCAACCCTAATCCCTAATGCTAACCCCAACCCTAATCCCTAATGCTAACCCCAACCCTAACCCCAACCCTAAACCTAATCCCTAATGCTAACCCCAACCCTAACCCCAACCCTAAACCTAATCCCTAATGCTAACCCCAACCCTAACCCCAACCCTAATCCCTAATGCTAACCCCAACCCTAATCCCTAATGCTAACCCCAACCCTAATCCCTAATGCTAACCCCAACCCTAAACCTAATCCCTAATGCTAACCCCAACCCTAACCCTAATCCCTAATGCTAACCCCAACCCTAATCACTAACGCTAACCCTAATCCATAACCTCAACCCTAATCCCTAACCCTAGCCCGTTACACCTCAGGTGTGCATTATTTTCTAATACTTCAACGGACCAGAGTCAATTATTTACGGTCACAAAAAACTTACTCTACTCACAAAAAAGCTCTCTACTGAATACTGTACTGATTCATGTCCTGTACTGATTTATTTTCTACACTGAATACTGAACTGTTATTGGGTGTGTACTGAATTTTTGGGTGTGTTCATCAAAATGTCTAGGTTTTACACTGAACACTGTACTGATTTCACTTCTACACTGAACACTGTACTGATTTCACTTCTACACTGAACACTGTACTGATTTCACTTCTACACTGAACACTGTACTGATTTCACTTCTACACTGAACACTGTACTGACTTCACTTCTACACTGAACACTGTACTGACTTCACTTCTACACTGAACACTGTACTGATTTCACTTCTACACTGAACACTGTACTGATTTCACTTCTACACTGAACACTGTACTGATTTCACTTCTACACTGAACACTGTACTGATTTCACTTCTACACTGAACACTGTACTGACTTCACTTCTACACTGAACACTGTACTGATTTCACTTCTACACTGAACACTGTACTGATTTCACTTCTACACTGAACACTGTACTGACTTCACTTCTACACTGAACACTGTACTGATTTCACTTCTACACTGAACACTGTACTGATTTCACTTCTACACTGAACACTGTACTGATTTCACTTCTACACTGAACACTGTACTGATTTCACTTCTACACTGAACACTGTACTGATTTTGGTTCTGTACTGAACACTGTACTGATTTTGGTTCTGTACTGAACACTGTACTGATTTTGGTTCTGTACTGAACACTGTACTGATTTTGGTTCTGTACTGAACAGTCTAGTGGTTTAGGTTCTGTATTAAAGAATAAAGTTCTAGGGTTAGCTCTACACTGATTCCGTACCAATTCCAGATTCTATACTGAATATGATACTGACACAGGTTCTATGCTGATTACTCTATTGCTTTAGGTTCTGTACTGAATACTGTAATGATTTTTATTGTGTACTGAATATGGTACTGATTCAGGTTCTGTGCTGAATAGGGCTGGGCAATATGATGATATCCATATGGTGCTAATGTATTTCACAAGACTGGATATTTTGATTTTTGTTGTTGTTGTTGTTGTTGTTATTGTTAATGATTACACACTGATTTGAAGCAGCTGGGTTGCTATTAAAATACTGTACTGAATTGTAAAAGCTTAAATGATTTCCCCTCCATTTCAGTGTTATTTTCTGTAGACATCAGATTCAGTTTTTACAGCATTTTCCCTTACTGTCTGATTCATAATAGGAAAGATTATACCTGCATATGCATGACCCAAACAGCCCACAGTCTGCCACTTACTGCTTCCCTCTACTGCAAAATGTGGAAAGTGTGTGTGTGCTGATTTGAAACCAGGCACTGACAGTACTCCTTTTAAAGACTATAATTACTTGTTGAAATATTCTGAAAGAGTTTTCAGAAAAATGTCTAAAGCAGCTGTACTGTCTTTGTATACTACACAACGTCTCCTGGACGATAGACACAGAAAAAAATGGAATTTTTTATTCTGAACATATAATATCATTACTTATACTCAATTAAATCCCAACCTTTGATATTTCAATATACAAACTGTAAAAAAAAAAAAAAAAAAAACTATATTATTATATTAATATCTATATATTTTAATACACAGTATTCGAAACTTAGCTCTTTTTGGAAGAACCTGAAGGCAGGATCAGGTCAGGCCTGGCACTGGCCTAGAGGGACGACATTTTGTGGCTCTGGACACTTTTCACTAACTGTGTAAAGGTCATCTTTGTTTTCTCCCTCATCTGTAACAAGCTAAACTGGGCTTAAAGGTCAGGTCACGGAGGATGAACTGATAAGCTGATATGTACACGCTGTACATGAACAGCCATCACAGGGGGGTGCGTTAACACTTTTGCACATCAGCCACAAAGCTGAATCACGGCCAACACCAGAAACTCCAGAGAGCTCTCTTCCTCCTCCTGCGGTCATATCTAAAGGTGATAACTCTGGCACTTGCGGTGTGGCTTTGGCTCCAGCCCTCCTAGCCTGAGGGACATGAGAGTAACAGCCTGGTTCTTACTGCGATTGTTGTTGGGTTTGTTTTTGCGATCGCTTTGGTGTTGCAAATTGCTTCATTAAGTGAGCCCCCTCTGTGCCTTATTGTTTAACTGTGCTGCACCGTGTGATCTTTCCTGGGAAAGACTGTACGCCTTGGCTGGTGTGTACCCAGCGTTAGGAATTACGTCGAGCGGATTTCTCCTGGACGTATGGAACGACGCCGCACGATCGACGAAGATATTACAAGACTCGTTTCGATCGCGATTAATGACTAAACCCAGCTGAATTGTGCGTGGCCAATTCCCGCAGTTCAAATGTTTATGTGAACTGTCCCAATATTGTCTACAAATACTGGAAAATAAGCCCTTTTTTCTTGCTGAGACATTTGTTATGCGACACGCACGTCTGATGTTTTGGTTCCTGGCTGTAGAAATGGAGAATTTAACAGCACTGTGCTACAGACGTACTGTATATCCATACAGGCTGAATTCTGGATTCTGATTGGTCAGAAGGTGGTGATTGATTATACGGGTTTATATTTAATGCACGTGTTCCTGTACGTTAAAGTTTTGATACTAACGATTTAAACAGGGACTCGTTTGGCGTGTAATCCTTGATCTGGTCGACGCTTTCTTTAAGGAGATGTTTATGTAACGTCAACGGAAGGAGTCTGCGATGTAAGCACTTTGTAACAGTACATTTTCCTGTACTGAGAGAGAGAAAGAGAGAGACACTGGTGAGCGAGCGACTGCTTGTAGCTGTCGTAACATAAGTGAGAACAGGATCTAACTTGTTATAACGTTACGCAACATTAAACGCAATAATAAACGGTGGAAAAGCATGAGGTGACATCCGTTAATAAATACTGCTGCGGCGTCAAACGGAACGCAAGTGCATGTTGATTCTTTTCCTATGACAGCATAGGAACGGCTATTTTAATCATTACATCCAGGATTTATGTCTGTGAGATCATGGTGTAAAATATTTTACATGTCTGCATGATGAGCGAGTGCGAAATGAAACTTCGAGCAATAAAAGAAAAGACAGAAATGTAATAAAATGCCAGATGAACGTGTCGCCTCGACGTGGCCGAACATTCCGAGGAGACTGAGTGACAGCCTTCTGTCTGAGACTCCCAACAGCCTGGACAACACTCAACATAGCAGCACCATTTGTCTGGTGGTTTTTAATGCTCGCAAGTGTGTGTGTGTGTGTGTGTGTGTGTGTGTACATAAATCACAGCATCAAGCTGTTCGCTTAGCTAGCTGCATGGACCTATTGGGAATAACATAAAAATGATTCGCAGCTCGGATTTTTCTTGCAACAGCATTAATTGCCGTCATAATGTCTCGAATCAGAACGTACAGGATTTCACACAGCCAAAAATTCTTGATTATTTGTTTTTCTTTGCGGAGAACTACTCAAATTGGCGAAATTGCAACTCTATGAAATTGTTTTGCGCGGTCTCTCGCAGTGATGTCTGTTGGTAAACGAGACCTTTTAGCTGTACACATGTTCGACGCACGTGAATCGAAGACGGCTTCGTCTGAACGCGCGTCGCGATGACGTGATGCGTCTCGGCACGGATCTGCGAAGGATCTGCGGGTATTTAGGATATCCCTGCGAATATCGCGGGGTTTACGTGATTCTGCAATCCAAAAATCCTCCAGAAATCCTGGAGGGTGCGAAAATGAAAGAGTTTTATGGCAAGAGTATATTACTATATATTACTTATATGTTATTATGAGATTATAAAATATGTTATATGTTATTATGAGATTATTATATATTACTTATATGTTATTATGAGATTATAAAATATGTTATATGTTATTATGAGATTATTATATATTACTTATATGTTATTATGAGATTATAAAATATGTTATATGTTATTATGAGATTATTATATATTACTTATATGTTATTATGAGATTATAAAATATGTTATATGTTATTATGCGATTATTATATATTACTTATATGTTATTATGAGATTATAAAATATGTTATATGTTATTATGAGATTATAAAATATGTTATATGTTATATATATATATAAATATGTTATATGTTATATATATGTTATATATTATATATTACTTATATGTTATTATGAGATTATAAAAAGTTCTATATAATTAATTAAATATATAACATATGATCAATAAATCAGAAAATGTATATATATATATATATATATATATAATTACTTTACATAACAATAAATGATACATTTATTAAAAAAATTATAATACTTGTATTTATAAGTCTTGGTTATTTAGGTTATTTTATATATTGAAGATACATTTGATATTTTCTTGTTTAATATATTTAAGATAAATCATTGAAGAAAATATATTTGAAACAAAAACAAATATTTTATTACAGACGGGAAAGAGACAGGAATTAAAGTAAATGACTTAACTAATGTTAAAAAAAAAACAAAAAAAAATACTTGTAATTATTTTATTAAATATTGAATGAAAGTAATTTATTGAATTAAAATTCTACCTGATTCATTCAGATGGACTGCATAGGGCCCTAGTATTTCTAGGATTGTGAGGGTGAACGTAATGAAATGAAGCTCATGAGAAAAGCGTGGCTTTACATCGCTGCATGGTGAGTAATCGACAAGTTTTCGAGTTTTAGGCCAAACACGCCTAGTAATTACTGTCTACAAAATCGAACGCTCAAAGCAACAGGAAGTGTTATGGTCTCAAAGATGTTTCAGGACGTGTAGAAAACGTTTAAAGCCGCCGAGTGAGCAGGAGAAAGAGCATTTCTAATCTGACTGAAACATCGCTCAGATAAACGCTGTGGAGAACAGACGGACTTTGGTGGAGACGGATGAGGATGGTGTGAGAGGGTGTGTGGTTCTGTCTGTCTGCATCCTTCAGCTGTCTCAGTACCAGAAAGAGAATTAGAGCGAGAGAGAGAGAATTAGAGTGAGAGCGAGAGAGAAAGAGAGAGAGAGAGACAGAGAGAGAGAGAGAGAAAAACATTCATGATTAAAATAAGAGCTGGGGAATTCTGCGTCATTTTATTACCGGACACAGAAAGACAGACACGGCGGCTCAAGAAACAAAACTCAATGACAGAGACATATAGGAATGCATGAGAGAGAGAGAGAGAGAGAGAGAGAGAGAGAGAAACAGAATAGAGTGAGACAGAAAGATAATACTAAAATGAGGAAATAAGGACAGCGCAAAAAGGGCGGAGGACATGTGGGACTGAAGCACTGGAGAGGAAAAGATGATGCAGAGCAAGGTGGAAAGAGAAAGAGAGAGACATGGAAGGAGAGAGAGAAAGATGGTGTGAGAGGGATAGAGAGAGGGAGGGTAGGGAGAGAGGGATAGAGAGAGGGAGGGTAGGGAGAGAGGGATAGAGAGAGGGAGGGTAGGGAGAGAGGGATAGAGAGAGAGGGATTAAGAGAGTGAGAGAGAGAAGGGGGTAGAGAGAGAGAGAGAGAGACAGTGGGGAGGATAGTGAGAGAAAGGAAGAATGAGACTGAGGGTAGGAGATACAGAGAGAAAGAAACACAGGGAGAGAGAGAGAGAGAGAGAGAGAGAGAGAGAGAGAGAGAGAGAGAGAGAGACTGTGTAGAAGAAGAGAGGGGAGGATAAGAAGCTTGTAAATAGGCCAACATGCTCCATCCTGTACACAGTACCACCCTGCTCTAAACCTCCAGCGGATTCCATAGGACTCCGCAGCTCCACTGTAGAATAAATGGAGTGTGTGTGTGTGTGTGTGTGTGTGTGTGTGTGTGTGTGGTGTGAGGGTGGTGTGTGTGTGTGTGTGTGTGTGTGTGTGTGTGTGTGTGGTGTGAGGGTGGTGTGTGTGTGTGTGTGTGTGTGAGAGAGAGGGAGAGAGAGAGAGAGAGAACAATAGAATGAGATGACAGACGCCCGCAGCGCAGACACAGGAAGGGGAGGAGCTGCATCTGGGGGCTCGTCGTCTGCTGGCCAATCAGAGCAAACCTGCTCAGCTCGCCTACCCTCTTCACTCCAGCCTACTCATACCGCCGCATGAAAACCACCCTGGCACAGAGCCACGCGCGCACACACACAGAGAGAGAGTGCGAGAGAGAGAGAGATTAAATGATTATTTTTGACGGAAAGAAAGGCCCGATTGTGAAAAATAAGTAATGAAATACAACCAAAAAGAAAGAAAGAAAGGACCATGTGAGAAATAAGTAATAAGTGATGACACATTACATGTAAAGAAAGAAAGAACAAAAGAAATGATGAAGGAAAATGAAGACGTAAACGAAACAAAATTTCATATGGAAAAACAAATAAACAACTTAAAAAAAGACAGACGAGCGAAAGGATCGATCCTGTAAGCCAGCAAGAAAAGCAACCCGCATGAGCAGGAGCAGGAAGAAAGGAGTGGACGAAAAGAAGAAAAAAGGAACAGAATAGAAAAAAGGCAGAACAAGGTGCAGGGGGAGAGGCGGACGGAAAGAATGAGATAAGGGAGCGAAAAGTGAAAGAAAGGACATGGGACAAGAGCAGCAGAGGAAAATAAGTTCAAGTCAATAAGGAGACATAAGAAGGCACAACAAATAATAAAAAAAAAAAGACAGACGTGCAAAAGAAAGAGAGGGAAAAAAAAAGAGGTAAGAGAGAAATGAAGACTTAAGTGAAACCACAGACAGATGGAGAGAGAGAGAGAGAGAGAGAGAGAGAGAGAGAGAGAGAGAGAGAGAGCTATCTCGCTCTCGTCCGCAGGATGAACTCTGTCTGGCTTTAAAGTTGGGAAGCGTCTACAGAACACCTGCAGCGGCGAGGACACACAGCGGGGAGACTCTCCTCCACAAGCACTGCTCCACGTCTAACGTCTCACAGCAGCACAAAAACAACTACAGCTCAATCACGCCGACAGGAAAAAAAAACAACTAGACACCAGAACATTCGGCACGGCTGTATCCGGCCGAATCGATAAGAAACACGCTGTTTATTAAAATGATGATCCGCATCACAAGAGGGGAAAAAACACACAGCAGGGTCAGAGACACTAACCCGGTGTGTGTGTGTGTGTGTGTGTGTGTGTGTGTGCGCACCCGTTTTCCAGCAGACCACACACTGCGTTAGTACCGACTACTGTACCGTGGCTCCGCTCGTCCTTTAGACAGTGCTCTTTCCACTTTGAGCAAGGATTCATTCAAACCCCCTCCCAGCGCGCATGCAAACCGAGGTGTTTTTTTTCCGTTTGATTCACGGCGCAAAAATGCTGTGGTTCCTGACAACTCCCTAACTGGTTTCGTTTTCATGTCAAATGCCCATCTTGTGTCCAACAAAATTACCAACTTATTTCAAACTGATGACTAAGTAGCCATTAAATCAAAAGGTTTTCTGACTCATCTTACTGTAAAAGCTTCTTTTTTAAAAAAAAAAAAAAAAAAAAAAAAAAAAAAAAACGAAAGGAAACATTCTCGTTCTTACATTTGCACCTTATATAAAATACACTAATGACTCGATTTGACGAGCTGCTGACGCAATGAAAGGGAAATGATGGCTTTTAAAGCGAGCGCGTTGTTGATAAGCGAGTTCGGAGGAGAATAGCCAGGCTGAACTCACAGGAAGGCTTCGGTGACTAAAATGAAAAGCCTCTCAGGATGCAGACTTTAACCTAGGGGTGGCGTCGATGACGATACTTTCGTCCGGCGAGCGAGCGCCGCTCTTTACAATCGCGGTGAGCTGAAAAGCATCGCAGAATGCACACCTTGATCTAGGGAGGCATCGATGCCGATACTTCAGTTCTGGACTGTTTACAACAGAAAACAGTGAGCAGAAAAGCATCTCAGCTTGCACTACGTGTCAAACATTGAGGTGGATAAGCATCGACAGCAGAAGACCACGTCGGGTTCCGCTCCTGTAAGCCAAGAACCGGAGGATACAGTGGGCGCAAGTCCACCTGAACCGGACAGTTGACGTTTGGTCTGATCTGTCTTGTAGGGTAGAGGCAGACTGTACATCATCAACAGCAATAATCCATTCATCTAACCTGCTCTTTTAACAACTCAAGCTGGTGGTGGTGGTGGTGGTGGTGGTGGGGTAATGTCTTCTTGACACACACTCTGCCCATTACCAATACCAACTGAGTATTACCGCTGACCACGTGGCCACAATTTCCTCATCTTATCATATCTACTTCCAGTATGAGTCGTCTCAAAGACCTCCCCAGTGACGAGACGTGAACCTTATAGAGCAACTTCGGAAGTCAAAAAGAAACACTCACGGAAAATACAGCTTCAGATTCGTTACAAACTCAATTACAGTAACGTGATAAAGTATAACTTTATTACTTCAAACCTCTGGACATGTGTAACATTAGGATTATGTTTTGTTGCCATGCAGCATCCGAAGCTGTGACCTCATCCCCCAAACTCAACCTTCGTTCTTTTCTTTTTTAGCACCGTACCAACACCAAGCCTCCACTTACATAATCCCACAAATGGCTGCTCTTTCCATGTGGAAGCCATTACTCCCTTTTCATAAAGTCACCTACTACAGGGCACGTCTGGAGGCCCACCATCATAAAACACATTTAGGGAGTCAAAAAAAAAAAATTCAGAGGAAGGAGTGAGTAGCGAGAGCTCTGCTGGATGTCGTCACGTGTCGGGTTAATTAATAACGAGAAGACGCTAAACACGGTGCCGTCTTGGCATGTCTGGTGGAATACGGGAGGTCCTCTACGTGGAACGTTTGGATGAAATAAAAATAAACGTCTAATGAGCACATTGTAAACGCAACAGCATGTATTAGTAATGGGGGCCACAAGCGTTTACATTACAACATACAGTACACACAGTGAGGCTTTAATAAATCAGGCCGACTTTAATAAAACATTCACGCAAACCGCAAGCGTAAACACCTCCAGTGTCCGTGAGAATAGCCAGGGGGTCACAATTTCTTTAAAAAAAATAAATAAAATCTCTTACAGTGGTGGAAATCAAAACCCACCATTATCAAAGATACTTAGTACCGAGTTCTTACAGCGATTAGAATGGGTACTTGAATTAAAATTGTTCCGAACGTGTAGAACGTTCTGGAATATAAAGCGCTACAGCTCCGAAGAAAATGTTTTCATACACATGCAAATAATGTTTATGAAATCAAATGTTGCTACATGAAGGGGTTGGTGCCCCAGGGCATCCCGAGGAGTGCTGTAACATACTTGGCAACAATCATAAAAGCGATCGGCGTCCGGAAGACACAGCAGAGCTAAGTTCATGCTAATATCAACCATACTATCAAAAATAAAGCTTGTGAGTGGCACAACGTTGCGAGATCACTTCTTCTGAGTGATCACCTTTATCCTATGAACATTTCACCATGGCCCCGCCCCCTCGCTCTTTCTTTTAAAGCAACGGTAACAAACTCGAATCGGAAGCCACGGATTTAACGGTGAAACTTTGCACTGCATCGTTACAATTCTTTTTTTTCTTCCTTAAAAAACAAACAATCTTATTACTACTGTTTATTTTGTTGGTCCATTTATTTTTGTAAACTCTTCTCTTTTTTTTTTAAACACAGTTTTAAAAAGGATTTTTTTTTTCATATCGCCGCTTTATAGAGGAAACCGTTCACTGAATTCATGACGTTGTTAACAGCTCCGTTCAATGAATAAACGCCCCAGGAACGGAAGGAGAACCATGCTCGGAGCTCTTTTTTTAAGCTGTTAATACGTGTAATTCATTTGTGCTGTCACTTCCGGCGTGAAGGAACACACGGTTCGAAGATCTCGCCTTTCGGATCTTTGAGGCCGAATGAGATGAAGGCAGCAAACGAGAAATTGACGTCGGATTTTTCTGTGCAACGGAGAACCGTGGACAGAAAAAGTTCCAGGACGAACGGGTGTTTCAACCGGGCACCACCACGATGACGTACAAAAATGTATACTTGATGAATTCTCAATTCTGATTGGTCGGAAGGTCCTGATTTGTTTTCTATAACGGCAGCTTTGACGATAGTTAGTTTTAATCCGTTAGTATTTATATAGTTACAGCTTTATTTTCCACGATGAGATGTCTGTTTAGCAGATTTAGTAAGGAGTCTCCAGCGTCAGCACTTTGTATTAGTCAGGTTTCAGCCACTCTAAAGTCTTCAGGATGGAGGTTTGCGCGCTTTTTGAGGATTCTTGTTACCAAGCTGAATTTTTATCAGTCCATACAGAATTTCGCAGAGTTTTTTTTATGACTGTTTCGACCAAAAATGTTTGATTTGACTGTGGCTTTTTTTTTTGTTGTTTTTTTTTTTTATTGTGCTTTTTTCTGAAAACTACTTGAATTGTTGCACGGTCTTTCACAGCGATGTTTGTTGGTAAACGAGACCTTTTAAGTGCACTCGTGTAATCGAAGAGGGCTGAAGAACCTCAAGCTCCTCCGAATACTGCAGCGTTCGTTTCTGTGATCGCAAAAATCCAGAGATCCTGGACGGAATGGTTTTTTTGGTGTCTAATTAGCTTCAAGAGAGAAAAGAGAAGCTGGTGAGGGAATGACTGTTTATAGCTCCTGTAATATAATATAATAGGTGATAACAGGAAATAACTTGTTTCTTGAACGTTCCAGAACATTCTAGGAAGTTAAATGTAACTACAACAAGAAAATCATGATACATATGTATCATTCAGGCACACTGCCGGCGCTAAAACGCCACTGCATCACTGATTATTTTCCTACAACTTCATGCCTCGGTTGTGTTTTATTCCTTACTTACTTAACTGACAGCCTGAGACTGACCCCGTCCCAAATGGAAAGCTAAACAAGGAGTCAATAAATAAATAAAATCACAAAATACCTTCATACACAGCAGGAAAGTATTTCAGCAGGAATTCATCACATTTTAAAAAGCCCAGCGTAAACGCTCATATTTCAGAGCTTTAGAGAGATCAGTTGATCAAAATAATAAACATTGCAGCTCTCACAGAGGTCGTTCATGCAAGTGTGAAACCATGTGCAACTGATATAAAAGCTGCATGACTCATGGATGTGTTTCCGTCGCGACTGAAAGCTGCTCGGTTCACAGAATTGATAAAATAATAGGAATTCTTATATTCTTCCAGTCCTAATTTTCTGTAAACGCAGGAGAAATAACAGAAAGGAGGAAAAAAAAAAAAACCTCAAAATGAAACGTTAGACTAATTGCTGTGGAGAGATAGCGTCGATCCTGAAACCCAGGACCAGCACAAAATGGTGGATGAGATATCAGAGGAAAAATTGTTTGGAAGTTGATTTGAAAACATTTTGGAGCTGGAAATGTTTACATTTCTATAACGTAAAGACTTGATTGTATTTTTTTAGTTCTGTGTAAGTAGGTATGTATTTTTCCAAGGGTTCAGTTTTGTTTTGCTTTTTTAAATCAGTTTAAAACTTATTATTATTATTATTATTTTTAAAAGAAAACAACATCAGATATCGACCGCACAATTTCCGTATCAGAAAAGAAAAAAGTGGCATTGTTCCATCTCAATTCTACTGCCTTTGTGTATCCTTAAGAAGATTATTATTCTTTTATTTAAACATTTTTTTCAATGTTTGTACTTCGTGCTGTAATTGATCGTCTCTTTGATTCCCAGTCGCGAGTCTTGAGGCTGTTCGTTTTTCAACAATACTGTAAAGCGTTCAAATCGAATCGAATCGAATCTGATCGAATCGGATTTCCTTTCTGCATACGGACCCTTGAGAGTGATGGATTGAACCACGTTATCGAACATGTGGTGAAGGTTTGCATTAAATACTGCAGAAATGAATTCCAGTTAGATGAGGAACACACTGATTAGACCTAATTGCTTCCTGCTTCCAGGAAGAGATCTGATACACATCAGGCAGGAAAAAAAAAAAGAAAGAAAAAAAAAGAAACAAGCAGATTTGAATCAGTGAGCAAATACAGGTTAAGGAGAGCGAGCAATGCCAGCCCTTCCACGTCCCCGCCTGCACATGAGCCCACGCTGAGTCCTGTTTACGCCTGCACATGCCAACCGCTTTAACGGCACTAGAGGCTCTGAAAATGAAGATCACCAGATCACAATTTGTGCGTTACTGCATCTGAGTGACTGTACCTGTGTGCGTGTGCGTGTGTGTGTGTGTGTGTGGATGTTCACAATGCACACTGGAACCCCGCACAGCCAAAGACTTTGCTGAGATGCAAACAAGCAGAGTTACATCACAGGGGTCAGAGGTTACAGCACACCGCTCGACAAACAAACACTCGATGCGCCTCGATGGGGCGAAACTTCCCCTTCTCCTTCTCTGGTCGAAGTTTTAGCGAGCGATACCAGCTGCAATCGCAGCTTCGTTATCTTTGCTGCACTTCTTCTAGAAAAAGGGCAGAACTGTTGCACACAAGGATTAACCTTACACTTGCCAATATGACAAAAAAAATTTTTTTTAAATAATTTCACGGTTCTCGCAGGCATTTCTACAACGCGATACAGGATACGCATCACAAAATATAGGTGCTCACAAACTGCCAGCAAAAAACAAACAAAGTATATATAAAATATATACAAAACACATGAATGATAACATCAAATCTAGCTACCCATGTTGCACTAGTTCAAAAATATAGTGCTATTTTAAATGTAAATAAAAGGTCTATTTCCTTTATTTAAAGTGTAAATATTTTTTTAATTATCTTTGTTTGAGTGTAATTTTTATTATTATTATTATTATTTAGTAAATTAAAAAGCATTTCATGTGTTTTTATACCTTAACAATCCAACTCCTGAGGCAGTGATGTATTTATGTGGCTTATTTCTAAATATCTCTAGCAGCTACTGCAATGTTTGGGTGCTTATTATTATTATTATTATTAATAATAATAATAATAATAATAATAATAATAATAATAATAATAATTTCTACATTTTCGACCCAATGAAACCCCAATTCATTTTATTTTTATTATTCAACCAAACGAAATGCAATAACACAACTGCGTTCATTCATATTACTGAGAATAATAATAATAAAAACACATAAATTATAATCATTTTCAGAAACACCCAAAGCCCCACATGTGCAGAAATCATGGCTACACCGCTCCAAAAAGCTCGTTATAGGGAATCAAGTGCACTACTTAAGGGTCTCCGGAAGATGACTTCATTCCACGCGGAGTGCACTTGAGGAAGGGGATAGGGATCTGTTTGCGATGAAGCCCCGCTCCAGCCTGCTCCTGCCCTACCTGCCTGCAGCTGCTGAACCTAGCTCTCCAGGTTGCCAAGAAAAATGACCCAGGCAACTCTGTGAAAGTTTTCCAAACACATTTATAAAGAAATACCACTTTGTTAGTGCTCTCTACATCACTGCATACACATCACTCGGGTTAATTAGCAAATCAAAACTAGGTGACTCGGACCAAAAAAAACTGCGGTTCTGAGCAGCTTGTCCATTTTGAGTGTTTTTGGAGATTATCTGGACTTTCAGACCTGTTTTGGCAACAGAAAAGCTAGCAAATCTCGGGAAATAAATAAATAAATAAGTTTCCTGGCGCATTTAGGAGCAGTAACTCGCTTTCTGATTAACGGTACTGTACTTCCGTACTAAACAGTACACACGGACAGGACGCCAGTGTAACCCAAGCACTGTTCTCTCCTACTATGCAGTGCAGTAGTGTGTAAGTGTGGACGTTAGCAGTGTTTATGTGTGTCAGCATGGCTAGCGGTTTAGCAGGACTGCACTGGAAGCTCTGACACACCGCCAAACTCACTCGGTCAAACGTTTTCTCCGTGAAAAACTACAGCAGAATAAAAGTATACGTTACCTGGGGAGATCCGAGTTGACTTTCGAACCATCCAAATACTGGTCTTCACTTCAAACTCAGCGTTAATTCCACATAAAATGGGTGTATATACACATATATATGGAATATTTTTTCTCTCTCTCTACTCGTCAACCACCAAAGAGGTGGACATCATCGACTCGGCTATGCCCCGCCCTTCGGCTCAGCAGCTCTGCGTGTCTACATACCCTCTCTCGCCGGGAGCCAATCCCAGCCAAGCTCGGCCAGTGCCCTCGTCGCGGATTGGACCGCAAGGATGACAGCTCGATCCGGATTGGGCGAAAGGAACTCCACTGCCTATCCCAACACACACGTTTAGGGGTGTGTCCTGACGTCATCTGCTAGCCAGCGAAGAGGTAAACAATCCAGTCCTTATGAACTTGGTGATTTTATAAACATGTAAATATATAAATAAATGAATTAAAAAAATAAGCCGCATTGGGAGTTTTCTTCATTATAAGAAGATTTATACATAATATAAATAATCTTAAATAATTTTTAAAAAGCGCAAGATAAAAAAGAAAACATATGACTAGAAAATGTAATTTAATATTTTATTATTTGTAAATAATATAAAATTAATTACTATAATAATAACAACAATAACATTCTTCTTCTTATTATTATTATTATTTTATCATCATTATTATTGTTGTTGTTATTATTATTATTATTATTATTATGTTATCATTATTGTTGTTGTTGTTGTTGTTGTTGTTATTATTATTATTATTATTATTATTATTATTATTATTATTATTTACTTTTAATCAGGATCATCAGGAACATCTTTGTGTCACGTGACAGGTTATTGCACAAGTTATTGACAGGTACCTGCACCTCAATTTTTATTCACCTGGACTAGTTTAAGTTTATTATTTCTATTAAGTCTATTCATTGCTCTTGCATGTTGCATGTTGCGTTAAGGCAATCCAACATCCAGTTTATCCTTTTCAAGAAGGATTTGAATAGAAATTGCTGATATTTCAGTCTTCTCTCTGCAGATTAATGTGTTTGTATCCCAGTTGGATTCCTCAAACAGATTTTTTTAGTTAATTATTTTTTTGTAGAAGAAAGAAATCCCGTAAAAATCATACAGTCATATATTTAAGGCCACATTTGTATTGTTGTTCCACAGAAAAAAGTAACTCAATCCTTCCTGCCCTAAAGGGGACACTAAGAATCTTTTGTAAAGTCATATGGGTAAACAAAAATGCGTTACAAGTGCAGAAAGGCATTTTCCACTGGAAAAATAAAATTACAGGTTGTTTTGATTTCATCTGCACAGTCTTATGTGGGTGGTGTAGTTGGTCACCAGAGCGAAAAGAATATTATCAGTATGAGCGTTTTATTTTTAAAAAAAAATTTAAGAAGAAGAACAAGTCAGATAAAACTATGCACCACTTTTACTGCATATAATCCTGAAATGGTTTCTTACTGATGTTGTAACAATTGTATTTACGCAGTTATATAATTTATGCATATGAATGATAACATGATGTCATATTTGGCTGGTAATATTACAACATAAGTATGATTTTACACATTTTTCACAGTTACACATACTCTTTCTACTTGAAAAGGCATACAAGTTGTAAAATTGTAAACTGTATTCACGTAGCTTTTTTTTTTTGATGTTTCATGTCTCATGACTTACAATGTGACCTGCTGTGGAATAACATCCTGTGTGCCGGGTGTGTCTCGGTGATCTTTGACCAGGCTCATGGACACTCAATTTTCATTCCTTAAAAAAAAAATTTGAATGCATAAATGCATGTGACTGATTAGTGTTTTTGTGTGTATGTGTTGGGGGTGTGAGATTCTGTTTCCAGCACGTGTGCTTCTCTGTGCCTCAACCGTCAAGTGCACGAGCACAGACATGTGAGTTGCATGTCCTGTCTATATGAAACATTTATGTGTGTGTGTGTGTGTGTGTGTGTGTGAGAGAGAGAGAGAGAGAGAGAGAGAGAGAGAGAGAGAGAGAGAGAGAGAGAGAGAGAGATATGCCGCACGAGTGGGTGCAATACAGAGTTCATGTATCATCCCTATAATGACTGTAATGGTGACAATTAGTGGACCATTTCCTGGTCATTTGCATTTAAAGCATTTAGCTGATGCTCTTTTCCAAAGCGACTTAAATAAATAGTCTTAGCTAAAAACATTTCCTCATGCTCAGAGTCTAAGAATACTGTACTTTCAGCATGATTCCATGATGGCCGTGCCTCTTACCTTCTTGTAACTCTTAAAACATAGTTTTTAACCAGTACTGGCGTTCCATTCCGCCGCCAGAATGGAAATCGACTTATCAGTTATTTTCAGTCAGTATAAACAAATGAATTATTTTATTTTTTTCTGTTATACGATTAGTCAGAACACTGTTGGGTTTCTGTGCGTAGAGTATCGTGATTCTGTGTTTAGCTGCTGGTGAGCAGGGCGATGGGAAAGGTGAGGGGTGTGAGCCCTCTGCTGGGCAAACAATTCACACCTCTCCATGATAATACTGATACAGAGACAAAACAGAGAAACAACTACAGCTTTTTTATTTTTCTTATTTTTTACTGTTATACAACTGCCACAATAAAATTACAATATTTAAACCTAGTATGCTAGGTAAAAAAAATAAATACTTATGAAAGACTGCTTATGAAATCCTTAAAGCTGTGAGCGTCTATTTCTATATGAGCCGTTAACCACTGCTGTGGAGTGTGACATCACAAATAAATTCAATGCTGAACACGTCCATTCTGTAGTCTTAACTGAGCAGACAGAACTGAAATAAAGCATGGTGGTGGCGGATTCAGCTTATTGGAGAGTGAAATAAGAAGAGCGACCATATTTCTCTGCATATTAACAGTCAGCATCCTCTTTGGCTTTCCACAGTTTCCTTCTTGCCATAATGTACAGGAGATTTGGATAAGCAAAAACATCTGGAATATTCCAAATACTTCAGGAAACAAGGTTGAGTGATTGTTTGTGGGGACAGAAACAAAACGGACAGTTATTATGAGTCCAAAGTGGATGACTGATGGGATCGTTTCAAGCATGAGATGTTAAATGGGTTGATACATTGGTGCATGAAATAATGCCTATTAATGCAAAAATGTTTAATGTTTTATGTTATTTACTTCAAATATGCAGATAGGTTGTTGTGAGGGACAACAACAAAATATCTTCTACTGTTACATACATATTTGTAAGTGTAATATGTGCTCGTTTCAAGAAACATGACTGTGTGTGTGTGTGTGTGTATGCTAAAATCTAGACCACTTTATAAGCCTAGAGGTAAAGAGATGACTGATATGGAGAGGTAGATTGTTGTCTTTCTGTTCAAGCAGGAGACACTGTCGCTTGCATAGCATGTCCACACACACACACACACCCCGCCACCCCCACCCCCCCCCCACACACACACACGCACATGATCACACTGCTGTCTCATGCTTTACTTAGACAAATAATCTGCCCTTATATCATCTATTCCTCATCCTGGGTGGCATATATAACGTTTGCAGCGGAGTGTTCATGTTTCCTAGGTGTTTAACACGTCAGTGGAGAAAGCACCATTTGCTGGCTGGCACTCCATCTTCAGACTCGCCATCCTTCCATTCAGCTGGAAAAACCAACACTGTGTGTGTGGGAGTGAAGGGACGTAGGCTGCAGAAGCGTTGCTGAGTCTCAGTGGTTGAAAAGAAGGGCCTAGTGTAAATGCCATTGTCTATCTTTATCGCCGAATGTGTTTAACGAGTGGAAAGCACTGGAGGGAAATTAGCACAGACACCATGCCGTGATTCTCCACCAGATAAAGAGACACTACATAAAAGAAATAAATAGACCGTAAGGTACAGAAAGCGTTCCTTAAAAACTGTCGGGAACGCACTGACCTTACCGCTTCGCACCAGCTGCACCTGAATGTCCTTTATTTCTGATGAACTAAACCGGGCACAGCTGATTCAATCATATTAGTGAGGAATAAAACCCTTGGGGTGAGCTCTTGTAGGAAATTACTCAACGATGGGGTGCTGTGTGGGGTGCTAACACAAAGTGGATTCATTTCCAACAACAGTACACCCTGAAGTCTTTTATTCTTCTTATATACAGTATAATGTTGTTGAACGTCAACAAAGCAACTGATACCTGTTATGACTTATATCAGTTGTTTACTGATGCTTTGCCGGCGTCTCTGTTTCTCTGTCTACAAAGCAGCTTGTCATGTTAGTGAGAAAGTGCAAAGTCATGAAGGAAAGGTTAAATTTACCGGTTTACCTCTGATGGTTACTAAGCGGGACGTATTTTGTCTTAGTGTTTAGTAAGTTTGCCTCGCACCACCGGGGTTGGAGGTTTGAATCCCACATCTGCTCTGGGTGCATGGAGTTTGTATGTCCTCCCCGTGCTTCGGGGGTTTCCTCCAGGTACTCCGGTGTCCTCCCCTAGTACAAAGACAAACATTTCCAAATTGCAGTAGTGTGTGATTGTGCCATGTGATGGGTTGGCACCTCGTCCAGAGTCTCACTCGCCTTCTTCTTCTTCTTCCAGGCTCCAGAACCACCCCCCGCCCCCCCCTCCATATTAACACATATTTTTACTCTATTCATGTGGAACGTCCACAATACAAGTCCCTGTGTAAGCTTACTATAGAAACAATAACGTAGAACGAGTATAATAATAATATAAACCTTCCGCTTCAATCTTTGTTCACTTGTAACTCACTGTCTGACGCTGTGGATGATCCCACATGGATACCCTAAATATTTGCATTTCCTAAAAAGAAGGTATGCCTTTGCTTCAATGGATAATCTCACCTAGATACAATAGATTTGCGGCTGTGATCATAAATACCGTCCTGTACTCATCCCAGGACTTTTATTCACACTCTGCTCATACTGAATATCCTTTCAACAGCACTGTTTGTATACTGTAATGGTTTATATTCTCACTATGCAGTGTTTCCCTTTTGAGTCTGGTTCCTCTTAAGGTTTCCTTCTCATTGAATTTCTCCTTGTCACTGACACCTCTGGCTTGGTCTAATTAGTGATCTAAATCTATAACCGCATTTCTGTGACAATGTGTAATGTCTATCATAAGTGTCATATAAATGAAATTGAATTGCATATCAGTTCCACTGCATTGAATCAGCTCTGAAAGAGAGAGGGGCAAAACACTGTATAATTACATAACAAATTTCTAAGGAAGTGAACAAAAAGAAATCAGTGATAAAAGACCATGCTTTTTACTGGTGAAAAATACACAAAAATATTATTACACAACAACAACAAAAAGTCAGTGTGTTCTGTACATATAACCCATTATAGACCACCACATTCTGATGGAAATGTACACTATCTGTAACTGCAGAGAAATCAAGTCAGAGGAGAATGGCCAGACTGGACGGGAAGGCGATGATAACTCGAACAACCACTCTTTACAGCGACGGTGAGCAGGAAAGCATCTCAAATTGCACAACAGGAGAAGACCATATCGGTTCCCACTCCTGTCAGCCAAGAACAGGAATCTGAGGCTACAGTGTTACAGTTACTTTACATAGTAGGAAGCTTCAACCCATGATGACACATTTAGTATATCTAGCCTAGTCCAGAAATCCAGTTGGAAACACCTACAATCCTACACACCCACACCTTTCCCGTGGTAAATTAGTGTTTCATAGCCTTCATTTTCATACTTGAATATGATTGGTTCTTATATTTTATGATGCGTTAACATTTTAAACTGAACTTTGGTCAGTTCATTCAGTCTGATTCATTTTAAACACACAAAGTGTCTCTACTTGTCCAACATTGCTTTGTACTATAGTATCTTTCCACTTACCCTCACATTTCCTGCTTCTTTTTCTGCAACACGCTTTCCTGTTGGATTAAATGGGTCTTATGCCAATAAAGCATGCTGCGTCAGCGGTTTGAGTACGTCCTTTAGTTTTATACATGAATTCTCATAAAGGTCTGTACTGTCACTGACAATTAATGCAAGTCTAAGTGGTGTCAATACCCCTGGCGTCATCCCAAGTCTAGTAATTGTTTCAGAGGTTGTTTTATTGTTCATTTCCCCTCATCTGAGAAGGAGATTCCTTCATGGCTCCTTGCTTGCTATGGAGGTAACCGAATACAAATATATTATTTGGAATGAACAGATACTGTGTTCAAATCAGATACAAAAAGGAATAGGAATAGGAGGTGCCAGGTTGTGGTGGTTTAAATTAGATGGATAGTTTGTTTACATTTTTGGAAAACACAGTAGAAGCAATAAATGACAAAATATTGTGGGCAGGTACAAACAAAAATAATAACTGCACAAATGGGATGCATTTATTTATTTATTTATTTCTAAATCCACGCAGATTTCTAGAGACCAATTATTATTAAGCTAGTGCGCTCCAAAACAATGACAAAATTCCCATTTAGAAGATATATGTATGCAAAATGTACAGTCTCTATCTACCACCGATACGGATCAACAATTTTGATGACATCATCCTGCACTGCAGCTTCTCATCAGATTTTCTTTCCAATCAAATGCTCTCTAGAAACCAAAGTGCTCCACCCCCAAACATTATAAAAACTATATGGTACTACCTGTCAAATATGGCTCAGCCTGGTCTGTGAGGCAAGTTAAACGCTATTGGAGATTTAAAAAGGGGGAGGGGGCACTCTATATGTCCTGCCCTAGCTTCATGTTTCAGTGACAATTGCGTCAACACACTGCGTGTTTCAAGGCACTTCACAGGGACTTTAAATATGGTGAGTGACTTTTTTTCTTTTCTTTTTTTTTTTTTACCTCAGGTGATGAGACAGACTGATGCAGATGATGCTGACCATCAAAGTGAGAACTTACTTAGTATTTCCTGTTATAAATATAGAATTCTTTCAAATGCGGCACTAGTTCAGTTTTTTTTCCATAAGTAGATTTTGTAATAAATGTAGGTGTGGCGTCTTTGACTGGAACTGGAAAGAAATATTTAAATGCAATTTTCCCCGTTTTCACGTTTGAGGGTCTGTGCAAAAGAGAAGCACGTTTCATTTCAGAGAGGCTTGTAGTTTTCCGAATATGTAGCATCAAATGTGACCATGTGAAGGGTTTTCCCAGGCTACCATGCATATATCATGACCTCAGAAAACAATGACATTATTTCCAAGCATTTTTTGAGGAGATGGGCAAGAAACATTGATCGACGGTACCACAGGAGAGGAACACGAAGGGCACAGAGTGCGGCGTGGAGAGCAGCGGAGGCCGACGCCTTCACAAATTCAACCACACATAAATAGGAAACTGTCACTATGACAACAGACAAGGTAGAATCAGTGAAGAATTGAGAATGCGAAGCAGAAAGGTCAAACCACAAACAGGTTTCCTGAAATAAATGAGAAAATAATTTTTTTTAAAAAAATATCAAAATAACAACATGCACTGAATTCAGGTGATCCTGAAATGAGAATGAAAACAATAGATGTCCTTGCATTGGAAAATGGAAAATTGTCGAAAAAACATATGAGAGGTTGAGGGCTTTTCATAAGATTGATATTTCAAGGGTTCATTGATACTTCTGATAAGTATGAGGTTCAAAGGTCTGATGCGTGTAGTGTATTTGTAGGACATGTTGAGAGTAAATTTTATTTAAGAAAGCAGGAAAGCAAAAACAGAAAATGAATTCTGGACATTTCATGCAAGTGACATGGACCTGTTTAATAAAAGACTTTTGTTTCATTTGGAAGAGCTGAGTACCACAAATCTGATAAACGGGATTGCGGGAAGATCCAATCTAACGTGCAGAAAGCTACGCGTAGAATCCTGAGAGGATACAAAGGCTGCTCAAAGAAGAAGGAGATTAGAGGCAAAGAGTTGGCGTACAAGTTAATAAAGAATATAGAGAGAGGTGAGACACAATAAGGGCTAAACCTTTTTGTTTTTCAGCTACAAAAATGTTAGTGGGGAGGAGGGGGGAGAGGGGATGTGTTCCAATAAAAGGGTTGAGTGAATGATGAACTAAGAGCTACTATTTTTTTTTATATATAACCTGTAATGGATGACTCATGGGCAACAATGCTTCATAGCATAAGGTGTTAAATGGATTCACACAATAAATGCATCAATAACACATTTTTTAAGTATTTTGTTGATTTTATTTTTTATTTTATAAGGTAAAGTGCAAAGTTGTGGTGTGCTTTCATAAGCATAAATACTGTGATTTTGTAGGGATGAAAGGTTGCTGCTGAAACGTTGTTGTGAAGGACACTTCACCCAGGTTTAAAATGCTTTTCATGTATTTTTGGGAAACAAATGGCGCCACAGTCGAATCACCAATAGCATTATTAATATTAATACCTGAAAATAGACTTTTTATGAAGAAACATCTGTAGAACCTAACACTGAATGTTTTCTTACCAAAAAAAATGTCATTACTTCTACTTTTTTCTCCCTCAAGGCATGACATTTTATACGTATCATAACTAAAAAGAAAATAATAGTCAATAGAAAATAATTACATTCGCATGTTTCTCAAAGGAATCTAGACATATTGTTAAAATAGAAAGAGAATTAAACCACATTATAGTTTCTATAATTAAGCCGTTCACGAGAAGAAAAGAAAGAAGAAAGGAAAAAAAAAAACCCCTCATATAATAGAGTTACTCTCAGTTGTACATTCCTGGGATGTTTGGTCTTTTTTTTTTGAGTTGGTCTGGAAAGCCGCTTATAGAAAAACATTGCAAATACAATGCACTTTCACTGATGTGGATGGCCTTTTCGTGGATGTGCACGCAAGAGGAGGTAATAACGCAAGGTTCTCATGCAATTGCGATGAATCTATGAGAGATAAAATCTATGAGGGATTTTGGGGGGATTTTTAGTGCATACATAATTGATAAGGGAAGATGGATTGGAAGTGAGTGAAAAGTGGAGGAGGGTAAAAGAAGAGTGGGAGGTGAGGAGATTAAACGTTAGTCGTCTATGCTGTGGGTACAATTACAAACTGATGATTACAAACATGATAAAAAAACAAACAAACATGTGTGTCTGTTTAGCTCTCCAAGTCTCAGTATGTGTATCTGTATTCGGATTTAAACCCGATATGGGCGTGGCCTAAACCCAAAGGGTTTCACTCGCGTTCCGAAGATGTGCCCGTGAATACTTGTGAACACAATTACTATTTAATTAGTACCTGCTTGAGATACTTTCTAAGAAATGTCATTGATTCTATTCCCCAATATCGAAACAAACTACAGTAGTAGCCTAATGTAAAACAATCCTGACCAGGCAGTTACTAAGGATGAATGAATGAATGAAAAGTGTAAATGTGTCACAAACATTGTTCGTTCTGCAAGCTTCATAACTGTATCTGACCACTTGCTCAGATATACATACAGGTCATGACCTTCGGTGGATGTTCAGACCAAACATGAGAATGGAAAAAAAAAGACAGGAAGGCTCAAGTAACTAACTAAGAGTGGTAAATAACCACTCTTTATAACCATACTGAGCAGAAAAGCATCTCAGAATACACGACATGCCGTAAGGAAGTGCGCCTCCCGTTTTAGTCTGTATCTGTTTGGAACATATTATCCTTCGTTGTGTCTTTGATTTTGGTTTACATCCATAATGAAACATAAAGAAAGCGTTCAAAGGTCATTGGACACTGAAACAAAACAGGCGTTATTAGTCATTAGTGTGCAAGATTAGATTATAGACCTGTGGACCCCATCTGTGGAGGTGGCATATGGTGTTTTTTTTTTAAGGCCTGGCCATGAATTTATATACTGAGACCATGGGTTAATATGGGTTAATATTTCACAGCCACAAACTTACTACGCGTAATAATGAATTACGATGTTGTGGCCATGAGATTCCAAAGCTGTGACCATGAACTGTGTAACTTGAAGCAGTTAATTAAATAAACAAGTCTATTCGCTTTGAGAATTCATGAGAACGTAACTCTAAGGATATATCCATGTCGCAACAGTAGTGACTCCAGCATGTCTTCCCAAGACTTGAAGTTTAATATCATATGAAGTATAATCTCCATGCTTAGGTTCCTGTGCTCACAGTTGTTTCAGTTGTTCAACTCGACTGATATCTCGGTCTCACTCGTTTTAAAACGCTCAAGAAGCTCAATATATTGAATTTGTGACCACATCTTATTAAAAAACAAAACAAAAAAAAAAACAACAACAACCACCATGTCACCTGAGTGGCTCTATGAAAAATAGGCAGAAAATGATGGCGTTACAGAGGGGTGAAAGACGGGACATGGAGAAAAACGAAATGCAACAGCTTGACGTTGGAAGAGAAAATGAGGGCAAAGAGAATGGAGGATTGAAGGAAGGAGAGGAACATGAACAAAAGGAGGAGGGAGGGAAGGAAGGCACGGGCTGGGGTCTCATCACTCTGCAGCTCCTGATCAATGCTGTGTGTTTCACAACGTCACTAACAAAATGGCCACGTCTCTCTTTCTCTCTCTTTCTCTCTCTTTCTCTCACTCAAACACACACACACACAGACACACTTTGCACAGGCCTCCTCGCAAGTAGTGCGCAAAGAGGTCAAGGTGCAAGCATTTGAGCTGGAATGTTGGGTTGGGAAAAGGCGCGAGAGAGACGGTGTGACAGAGGAGGAGATGGGGGGAGGCGTGGGGAAGAGTGTGAGAGGGACAACAAGGGAGAGCGCACACACAGATCCATGACAGTGCAATATAATAGCTGTTTTTTATCGCCCTGCAAGTCAGCTTTATCCTAACGATAAATGAAAAATTCAAACCACACAGCCGGAATATAAACGTATAAATTTGTGCGTCCGAAACATAGGGAATACTTTTCAGTGGATGGATCGCGACCAAAATCGCTAGCCAAATCTTTCTGTAAGCTCCATGAAAAAGTAGGAATTTGGCTGATTGTGTGCATATTCTGGCTATTAGAGCTTTTACAAAAGCATACTTAAAACAGATTATGCTATAAAACAAAAATGAACACAGCTAGTGGGCTAGAAAATTGAAAGCAGGCTTCGTATTTGTCATTTCTATCTGTTGTATACAGTATACTGTAATGTACTGAAGGGATATTTACATTCATGTACATTCTGACTCATGTCCATGTACCTGAGCAGCTGGAGGTTAAAGAAGTGGTTCAGTGATGAAATAGTTTGGGTTTTTTTTTTTTTTGATGATGATGAAGTGTGTGAGGAAGAGATGGTGCTGTAGTGTGTAGAGTGAGATCAGGTTGTTCTCCTCAAGGTGGTAAAGGCACACCAAACCCACTGTGACTCTGATCTGTGTTGTGGTTGTTCGTGCTGGTTTAGGTATTTCAGAAGAATCACTGATCTCCTTTGATTTTCCAGCACAGTAGTCTCTGAAGGATGGTGTGACAAACAAAAAACATCCAGTCGTGCGGTCAGAAATGCCGTGTCGATGAGACAGCTCAATGGAGAATGGCCAGATTGGAACATTTACCGATCTTTACAAACGCGGTGAACAGAAAAGCATCTCACGACATGTCGATCCTTGATGTGAATGGGCTCCAACAACAGAAAAGTCCAACAAAGAACATTAATCTAACGTGACAGGGGTAAAATTCTTGGACAGCTACAGATTGGAAAAACATTGTCTGGTCTTTTTCCAATCTGTGTGGAAAATCCCCGAAAAATTCTTTCAAGCATCATCCTTTAAGATTCGTAAATGAAGCAAGGATAAACATTTTGAGTGCCGTGCTTTAAAACGAAAGCACGTATTATTCTCGTTTCGCCAACCATTTGTACATCTTTGCGAAATATTTGTTAGTAGACATTCGTACAAGAGCTTGTAAAACATTGGACGAAATCCAATGCTTCGCTTTTTCTGCTCGAGTGAGCTCCTCGCAGGCGTGAACGGGTCCCGGGTGGTTTTCCGACTCTGAATGGGATTTACAGAGGATAATGTCTATAGTCTATGTTTTCTGAGATATGCTTAGCAGCAGATAACAAACCAGATGAAAGCAACTTCAATCAAGTGTTGAGTTTAAAACAAGATGATGATTCATAAAGGATAATACAGCGCACATGTTATTTTGTGGGATTTGTTTGATGGGACCGCTGACAGCTTGGATCTCACGGAGCATTAATGCTTTAAACGAACTGCTGTAGTCACATTCCGGCACTTAGCAGAGCTATCGTGGTGTGATATCTATAAATGTAGCGCACCATGAGCCCACGGCTTCGTTTGGTACGCGGCCAAGTCAGCCACAGGTTCATGGACACAGAGACGAAAGGTCAGCACCAGTAATAAAACACAGGGCCTATATTACCCTGGATAATTCCTGCATGTGATCTCTGTAGCCTGTGTCTCGAAGGTGAACACATTTTTTACACATACCAGCCCTGCATTGTCTGTGATGTGGGCTATCTTGAATACTTTCCATGCTAGATTCAGAAAGCTGAGGTCAGGCTAGGATAGAAACACACAAAACGGACACAAGTCATTACTTTATTTTAATTTTAGCTGCATGTGCAGTGATGGCTCAGCAGTTGAGGTTTCGGGCTTATTGATCTGAGGGTTGAAATTTCAAATCCCGGTCGCTGCCAAGCCGCCGCTGTTGGACCCTCAAACCCTTGACTGGTGCAGGGGTGTTATAATACTTCTGACCCTCTGACCCTGGCTTCCTGCAAAGCTGGAATATGTTATGAAACATATTTTACTGAATTGTATAATGACAGTATTGCATTTTCTATTTTTCCCCTATCCTGTCACTGTTGCTAACATGACAAGCTGTGTTTTAACTTCAAGAGAGGAAATGGAGAGGAAATCAGCTATAACATAAGTAAGAACAGGAACTAAATTGTTTCGTGGATGTTCCACAACACGAAACGTAACCAGAAATGGATAAAAAGTACAAGGCGTTGTTCTACACCGATCAGCTACAACATTACATCCACCTGCCTAAAACTGTGTAGGTCCTCCATGCGCCAGCAAAACAGCTCTGTCCCATCAAAGCATGGACTCCACAAGGTGTGCTGTGGTATCTGGCACCAAGATGTTAGCAGCAGATCCATTAAGTCCTGTAAGGTGCGAGACGGGGCGTCCATGAATCGGACTTGTTCGTCCAGCACATCCCACAGATGCTCGATCAGATTGAGATTTGGGGAATTTGGAGGTCATGTTCCTCAAACCGTTCCTGAGCAATCTTTGTAGACCATCCACATGATGTAAAAGAAAACATGATTCATTAGACCAGTCCACCTTCTTCCATTGCTCCACGGTCCAGTTCTGATGCACACGTGACACTTTCGGCAGTGGACGGGGGTCAGCATGGGCACTCTGGCTGGTCTCTGAAGCTATGATGCACTGTGTGTTCTGACATCTTTCTATCATAGCCAGCATGAACTTTTCCAGCAATTTGTGCAGTAGGAGCTCTTCTGTATCTTCTTCTATCTATCTATCTATCTTCTTCTTCTGAATCACTGAGCCTTGTGCACCCATGACTCTTTCACCGGTTGTCCTTCCATGGACCACTTTTGGTAGGTACTAATGACTGCATACTGGGAACACCCCACAAGACCTGCTGTTTTGGAGACGCTCTGACCCACTCGTCTAGCCATCACAATTCAGCACAGATCCTTACGCTTGCCCATTTTTCCTGTTTCCAACACGTCGACTTCGAGAACTGACTGTTCCCTTGCTGCCTAATACTCCTTGACAGGCACCACTGTAACTAAATAATCAGTTATTCACGTCACCTGCCAGTGGTTTTAATGTTATGGCTGATCAAGGTATATAAATAGAATAAGCAGTGTTAGCTAAAAACCCACTTTCCTTTTTTTTTTTTTTTAGAAAAAAAAAAGTTCTGGGTTACTTTCAAATCCAACAACATTTCCAAATCTCTGAATATTTCTCATGATAAGCAAAATGGTGGTCAGACAGGATATTCCAGTGTCTTATGGGCACGCAACAGTACAGCATCATAATAAACATGGTGACAGGAGGTGTGGAATTTTATTGCCCTTATAATAACTTCCAATCACGGAACACTGGCCAAGTTCAAGCTGGCAGGCTGGAGAATCAGACCTCTCTGCCAGGAATATACTTAGAAAATTACACCATTTCTCAGCTCGGAGGACACTGCCCTAGAAAACAGCACATGAAGAGACTGTACCCTGAATTACAAGATGTACCACACCCTGTCTTCGTCTTCTATCAGCCGGTTTTCTTTCAAGCTCTCAGCAACGTGAGCCCAAAGCTGGATCAATGATGCAATGTGGGTTCTGGTTATTTTTAAAAGGATTCAGTTAAGAACACTCTGTCTTTGGCAGTTTCTCTCTGTATCACATCCTGAAGAGTCAATGTTTGGCCGTGCCGTGCTATTTATGTCACACCGGCCTATCCAGAGAAGCCCCAGCTCAGAATTGGACCTCATGCAAGTCTCTCTCTCTCTCTCTCCTTCTCTCGCTCTCCTTCTCTCTCGCTCTCTCTCTCTCGCTCTCTCTCTCCCTCTCTCCATCTCTCTCTCTCACTCTCTCTCTCCTTCTCTCTCTCTCTCTCTCTCTCTCTCTCTCTATATATATATATATATATATACATGTCTCTCTGTGTTTGTGTCTGTCTGTCTCGTCTCTTAAGTAAGACCAGAGATGGATTACAGTCAGATTATCCTCTCTGTCAGTGTCTTTCATCTCCATCATGCCCCGTGCTATCTTTATACTCTATGTCATTTCTTCATTTCGTGAATAATAACTCTCAAATGTTAGTGCGGTGTGCAACTGAGTGAATGATTCTCTTTCAGACTCAGTTTAAAGGAGTTTGTGACTTTTTTACACCCTCTGCTGCTTGTGAGGTTAATTTAAAAAAACACTAACAACTGACAACATCTTCCCCTTAACTAACCCCACAGCTTCAGCTGAAACAAAAAATTATGTGGAGGCGTTCTTCGTGAGCCACTTTTTAAGGAAAAGCGGCAAGCAGTTTGGATTGGGGGCGGGGCTTATGGTATGTATGGGCTGGAACAATAGTAGCTTGAAACAAAACACGTTTTCAATTTTGCAGGGCTAAAATATATAGTGCTAAAATTACAGACTGTAACTTTAAATTCACATTTTAATTTAATATCACACGCCATATGTGGGTAAAAACGGAGGCCTCCCAGTGTCTCACCCTTGGGAGTGGAAGGGGTGAGGGGGTTGTGGGGGTATGCTGAATATACCTCAGCTAAAATTATAACAGATTTACCGAGATCGCATTTGAACTGGATGCTGCGATAAAATCCTGCAATCAACCTGAAAAATGCAAATAAGAGCTGGAATGAAACAAATTCATTTTAAGTCACTGGAGATCTAGCTGTAGTGTTTCTCAAAGTGAGCTTTTTTTTGTCCGATAATAAATGAGGAGTGCATTCCTTTCACTTCAGCTGGGAGATGGAGAGGACGAAGTGTTAAATGGAGGAGAAATTATTTCAGGCAGATATTTGGCAGCACCACAAGTCCAGTGGGTGGAGCTGGACCAGATCCAACTCCTTCTACAGTCATAGCCCTTACCCTAACCCTAACCTTAATTCATGAGACACTCCACAACACACTTAACAATACACCTCTCCAACCTGAAACATACTGAATTGTCTCCACCCCGTGGACACTTGGATCGACTCCGTCAAGGTAAAAGGAGCTGGATCAGGTCCAACTCCATCCCCTGGACTTTTGATCGAATCTGTCCTGGTAGGAGGAGCTGGATCTGGTCCGTCTCCACCCCCTGGACTTTTGGATCGACTCCGTCAAGGTAGGTGGAGCTGAATCAGGTCAGACTCCACCCCCTGGACTTTTGGATCGACTCCGTCCTAGTAGGAGGAGCTAGATCAGGTCCCACTCCAACCCCTGGACTTTTGGATCGACTCTGTCCTGGTAGGAGGAGCTAGATCAGGTCCGATTCCATCCCCTGGAATTTTGGTTTTACTTTGTCCTGGTAGGAGGAGCTAGATCAGGTCCGATTCCATCCCCTGGAATTTTGGTTTTACTTTGTCCTGGTAGGAGGAGCTGGATCAGCTCCAACTCAGCTCCCTGGACTTTTAGTTTTACTCCGTGCTGGTAGAAGGAGATGATCAGGTCTGACTCCACCCCCTGGACCGTTGGTTCTGTACTTGTAAAACCAAAACTGTTGTGGCAGTCACTTTTATCATGGTTTAGTTTGATGTTATGGATTGACATTGGTTTCTATTTCTAAAAACAATTACTGCATGTTTACCTTATCACTCTTCTTTAGCAAGCTAGCAAGATTCATTCAGGTCATTTTACATTAGCTAGCTAATAGGTGCAACTTTTGCTTTTTTCCCCCCTGTGAAAGCAATATTGACAATTGTAAATATCTGGTGTGAAGGATTAAAAGCACAGTTTGGATTTGAGCACCAAATTCTGTATTGTAGCAATTTCTTACAATAAAAATACAAGGATGATGCATGGATGGCATGTTATGGCATGTGAAATGGCCCCCATCGATGGAGTGGAAAATTGCTAAACTAAACTGGACACTCTGGTGCATGTGGCTGGAATATGTTGGAATATGTTCGGACTTGCCAGAACTGAAGCCACACTGGAACCGGCAAAGCATTTCTGTTTGCACTGCATTCACTCAGACAGTGCTGGGATTCTGGGCAGACAGTCGGTACACTGTACCAAACTGCCAGCCAGGGTAATTTATTTGTTTGCCCATAGCCTACTGATGGGGGTGATTTTTAGACCAAAGACTCGTGTGTTTTAAGTGTAGAAAGAAGTGCGTTGGATTTAAACAGACATGACTAGCAGTCATTTTTTTTTACAGTGCCATCTGTAGTTTAACACTCATAGCCATAGCAGCCAACTATTTTTTCCCCCCATTAATATATGTACACGCCAGCAGGTTGTTGTGTGAGAGTCAGTTTTTGGGAAGGTCTTGCTAGAGATATTAAGCACAGATAAATGTTCCTGGCAGAATTAAATGCCAGTGAAAAGGTCTGGGTGAAATGAATCCTCAAAAAGAATGGGTTCATTGAGCGTCAATGTTTGATAGTGCACTTTTAGGGACAAGTTTGTAACTAAAGGAGCTGGTTTGTCGTTTATTGAGGCCCCTGCTGCATGTGAAGGGAATTGCAATCACAACTACATAAAAGCAAAAACGTGGCATCCTGTGGTATAGATGAACAGAAACTGTGGTATAGAAGTACAGAAGTTATTATAAGATGGTGACACAGTGATGCAGTGATTAGTGTTCCACGTGTTTCACATGTTCTCCCCATGTTCTTGTGGGTTTCCACTCAAGTTTCCTTCCACCTCCTACTGTACAAAGCATGCCTGTTGGTGGATTGAGGACACTTGCCCCAAGTGTGTGAGTGCCTGTGCGTGCGGATTGAAGCCTATGTCTGGCCCAGAAATAATAATAAAAAAGAATTTTGAAGCAATGAGGCAAGGGAGATCTATTGCGTGGTATTACCCTAAATTACAGTAACAATTACAGTTTTTTAAAAATTATATTCGAACTTGTACAATTATCACAGGTCTAGAAACACTTGGAAATTACAAACTGCAACTTTCAAGTAGGTTGTATGATAATAAATGCAACAGACTGAACTTACATCATGATTTTGGTTGGTTCTTTGTCTAAAGGATAATGCAGATCTACCACAACATCAATTATTTTAAACAGAGGCATTTCTCTTCCTTGCCATGGCAAATAAAAGGAAACCAGAACAATACGTTCCACGTTAGTTTGGTAACAAAGCTTGCTACACCTGGCTCCACTTATGAAGGGGTTAGGTAAAGCTGTCGATGCTGTTCAATTATGTGACTACCCAACATCAGGATTGACAGAAACTCATTTATATTTAGCATAATCAAATATAGCAGTTTTGAAAATAAAACATAACGATGGGTCGGACATGGCCTAACATGCCACACTGCTTTTTATATGAGAGTAGTCTGAGCTTTAAGTACTCCTCCCAAAGGATATAGTGTGTCTGATTAGCTTTTGTACACTTTTCTTGCCTCAAGCTTCAGAATCTGTGGTTGGTCTTATGACATGTTAGTTGAGCAGTCTGTTTGTGTAAAAGTAGGCAGTTCTTGGCTGCGTTTATCGAAAAATCTCTCTACAGATCTGGTTTGTGAAACTACTGAACGAGTGATTAGCATCAGTCCTCACACACATGGAAGCTTTAGTCGTGTTTCCCGGAACAGTTAGTTCCAGGACCTTTTTTCAAGGGACCATTCCTGGACCATTCCTGTTTTAACTTCTTGAGCTTCTCTGTGCACTGTTTTCCTGTGTGAACAATGCCAAACTAGCTTAACCGACTTAATATTTTAAAATATACTTTTTCATTGTGGGTCGCCGTTTCCAGTTCCTGTATTTCGTCCTCGGCATAAATACTTAATAAGGCCTGAAGCTTGTCGTTGGTCCATCGGTCGTATTTTTTAAGAAACTCCATATTGTTGATTCGAATTGCAATGAGCAACTGTTACTGTACGTGCTGCAACAGACTTTTAAAAATGGTGGTTGAGATAAAATGCTGCGTGCACTCAACCAATCAGCATGTTCAGCGTCCAAGTCCCACGCACCAAAGTTCCTGAAATTTTCAAAAGTACCAGCTCCTGAGTAGGGACTTTCCAAGGGGGAAATATTTAGACCCTGGTCCCTGTGGTGGAAACACCTTGAGTACTTCCAAAAGTCCCTAGTTCCTGGGAAAAGTTACTGGAAACATGGCTATAGTCTTAAAGATGGATCATAAATCTAGATTAGTGAATTTGGATACTCTGGGCACGAACATGCTAATGTAAAGGTTACTTATGAGACATAATGCTAATAGGCTTACCTGGACCCTTGGTACACTAATTACACTGATTCTGGACTAATAATAGTCAGTGAACAAGCAGCTGATTTGAAAGGAATTTATTTGGTCTTGATAGAAAGACTATTTATATTATTGCAAGAACAGCTCTGTGCAAATCGGTGGAACAAGGTGGGTGTGAAACACATTTTTCATTCATTGTAAGTAAATCTTGGTCAAATCATTTATCCTCTGGTTCACATTAAAGACCTTCCCATGTATGGAAGCACTCATCTGTATATAATTTTAAAACATTTTAAATATTAGAAAATGTACATAAAGAGGATTTTGAATTCACAGAAATAGTGTTAGATAGAAAGGTCCTGGTGGAAGTGCTGAATGTACTGTAGATACCGTCCTGCTGGAGTACAGCTCCATCTAGTGGCAATAGAAAACAGATACTTAAGGATATTACATACAT
Organism: Ictalurus punctatus; assembly: GCF_001660625.3. Lineage (NCBI taxonomy): Eukaryota > Metazoa > Chordata > Actinopteri > Siluriformes > Ictaluridae > Ictalurus > Ictalurus punctatus. The sequence continues at coordinate 5,662,017 of NC_030430.2, read as the reverse complement.
TAGTGAAAAAATATAATTTCCATTTAATTATAAACCTTACACACAAACCTGAACCCTAGTGACACAACACCTAGTGAGTCATGCTGCCAACAGATATTCCATATTCAGTAGAATACGCTGCACAGTTTATATTAAAACAGTCTGTACAAGATTTCACAAATTTTTTATTTTTTTTTGCTGTGGCCAAAAATGCTTGATTTTGCTGCAGCTTTTTTTTCTTCAAAATTTGGGATGCAACTTGCTTTTTTTTTGCAGAAAATGACATGAATTAGCGAAATTGCAATTGCATGAAACTCTTTTGCGCAGTCTTTCGCAGTGATGTTTGTTGGTAAGTGAGACCTTTTAGCTGTACTCCTGTTCCACGGACGTGAATCAAAGAAGGCTTTGACTGAATACGCCTTGCGATGACGTCACATGATGAGTCTGCCCAAATCTGCAGAAAATCTGCGGTAAATTTGAAAAATTGCAAGCTCCTCCGAATACTGAGTCGTTTGCTTGGTTTTGCGTTTATTTCTGCGATCAAAAAAAAAAATCTATTCTACTCTGGTCTATTCTAATGATGGTCTTTCTACTCTTTCTATAAAAAAATGTTGTAATCTATTATTGTCTAGTCACAACAAAGTCCATTTCATCCTTTTGATTCTATTCTACTTATCGTTCTGATTAAAAGAAGAAGAAGAAGAAGAAGAAGAAGAAGAAGAAGAAGAAGAAGAAGAAGAAGAGAAAAATCTAGAATCTATTATTTTCTATTGTTGGCTTTTTAATGAAAATGCAAATTAGTCATCTGACGTCATCTGGTGACTTCTAGCGACCTTTAGAGCAAACATTAGCTAATTTCCCCTTAAAAGAGTTGGCAACGCTGTTACAACTCCAGAGATTAGTACACAATTGTGGGTTTTTTATCCTTTAATTTGTCATCAAACTGTATTAGATGTGCTTTTTGGATATTACACTTTATTCATAGATCCTCCCTTATTGTAATAATCGTCTTCGCCGATTTTCCCTTATTAGAGTGTTTCATAAATCTGCCACGTTGACTGCATTACTAGTATCCTAGTTTGTCTGCAGGGTGCACTATTGAGTAGACAAGGGCTGAATCCCAAATATTACCCAACACCCTATAAACCTGCACTACCCGGTATGAAATCAGCCTATGTCTAGTGCACTATAAGTCCACTAGATAGCGGTTTAGGCTTAGACGCAGTGTGTAGCAAAACATACGCTATAACGTAACTTTAGTAGCAACACTGATGTTGTTTCTTTTTAGATAATGATGAGATGTCCTGATGTAGCGTCTTTAAAAAAAAAGCAAACAAAACGATTTAAAAGTTGTAATTCATACAATTTCTAATGCAACATACATGCTAATAGCGTACATTTTGCTAGGTTGCTTATTGCTAATCCTAAATCGCTGTATAGTGGAAATATAGTGCACTCCATGTAGGCTGTTTTCATTTCAGCTGTAGGACGGGTATATAGGGCGTAAATGGCGATTGGTATTTAGCCCTAAGTCTTGTCTAATACACTGCAGCGATGCCGTAATGTAAAATGGCGTCCAAGTACCTTATATGCCACTTTATGCACTTATGCATGTTTTTGCACTACAGAAAATAGACAATACGAGTAATAAAACATTATCAAAGTTAGCTACTGTAGCTACTGTAACGGATACAGAATGTTTGTTCATGTGAATTGCCGGCTGTCTCCTAGGCGGTCCCATGGTGTAATGGTTAGCACTCTGGACTTTGAATCCAGCGATCCGAGTTCAAATCTCGGTGGGACCTCGTCCTTTTCTGTATCATAAAATACAATCAGGGGGTCTGTCATCTCGTACTGATCATTACAACCGATATCTGATTAAAAACAAGATAGCTGATATTAGGAACATGAGCATAACAGTTAAAATTCATGTATTCTGGGTTCATTTTGGGGTTCACGGGATTAATCCACAGTGAATTTGAGCTCTAGTTAGAAAAGATGCTATTTGGATATATTAGGTTAGCTGGGAAATTAACATTTTTTATGATTTAACTATTTTACTGGTAAAGGGTTATATACATAAATTCATGGTGCTAAATACTAACTACCTCATGCAAAAATCTGTTAAAACATGGAATGTGTTTAGTTTTATAGTAGTATTATTTGTTTGTTCTGTGCGTTAGTCTGTATTTGTAACCTCACCCTGGTGATAATGTATTTTCACCTTGTTTACAATACTGTCTAAATATCACACCCTAATTTTATTGATCTTTGCTTTATGCAAACAATATATATATATATATCACGTCTAACTTTACTTGTACAGAAATCAACCTCATGTCATTTACCATCTCTGTAGAAATGTTCATTTTGGTCCAGTCAGTGCATTTCTCTTCCTATTAGTTGCGAAAACGGTGGCATCCTCCTCTGCAGATTCCCGTCAGGGTTGAAATGATTATTTATACAGAAACATGAAGTTTTAATTAGGAGCAGAATTAACCTATTCTTTTGACTTCTGTGCTTTTGAATAGCTTCAAGGTTTCTTGTTCGAATAAACTATTGAGCTATTTCCTCTATCGATGAGCTATTTCCTGGCCTTGGTGGCAGCTCTGTGTGCAAATTATTGTCCCTCGGTTCTGTAAGCATGACACAATGCATGTTTAGTTCTCGCTATAAGATTCATCCTCAAATCAAGTATTTAATGAATGTTGGAACATAGTACGTAAATCTATACAAATACGGTTATATACTGTCATATAAGTATTTAAATTCTTATTGAATGGTTTCTCTATTTATATGGCATCCCGTGCATGGTGTATTCCCACCTAGTTCCCAGTGTTCCTGGTATAGGCGCTGGATCCACCATGACTGAAGCTTAGTGGTTATCACGCTCGCCTTGCACCTCTACAGTTGGGGGTTCAAGTCCCACTTCTACCCTGTATCCGTGAAGCTTGCATGTTCTCTCCGTGCCTCAGGGGTTTTCACCGGGTTCTCCGGTTTCCTCCCCCAGTCGAAACACATGCACTGTATACATGCATTCCTAAGTTCAAGCAATTGTGCCCTGCAGTGGGTTGTGTTGGGTTGTTCCCACAACCCTGTGTAGGATAAGCATTGTTGGAAACGGATGGCTGGCTGGATGGATGTTTATGGATGGATGGATGGATGTTTATGCCTATAAGGGAAAAAGTGAACAGCTTTGGAGGCTGAAAAATTTTCAGGATCAAAAAAAGTACTCATAGCTTAGGAAAATAAAAATCTTGGCAATGTTTAAAGGATTTTTTAAAAGTATGTTATATAATAAATATATCAATAAATTAAATGTTCTAACATAATATTATATTATAGAATTTGTATGTTTTTATAAATCTGTTAAGTTGATTATGCGATCCGTTTTCTTTTGTTTTTTTTATGAACCTTTTTGGCACATGTGCTGTAAGTTATAGGTTTTTCTTGGAAAATCACCGGACACGACCTCCTCCCTAGTGAAGTGTGAATTGGGCTCTGTATCAGCACGGGCATTGGGCTGGGAAACAGTGTAGACAAAACAGGGAAGGAATTAAAGTATGATGTAATAGTTTTCATGATAAGCCAAACATTCAGTGGCACCTATTTGCCACATTTATGTGTTTGAGTATGATACGATCTGATCATGTGCTATACTGAATCATACATACGCTATATGCGCATATGATACACTGTATGAACCTGATGAAAAGGCATTTCATATCGGAAAAGTCAGGAATGATTGTGTCAGATATGGTAATTGAACTGCATATCTATATTTTTATCTTTCTGTATAAGAGAACTTGGGTTTGATAATAGATTATTTTGAGCTATCTTTCATTTAACATTTGTCCATTTGTACAATGGACATTTATTTACAGAAAGAGAAATCTGTGGGACTTACAATTAATTAATTAATAAAATATCCATCCATCCATTTTTCAGAGCTCTTATCACATACAGGGTCGTTGGGGAGCCTGGAGTCCATCCCAAGGCAGGGGACACCCTGGACAGGGGTGCCAATCCATTGCAGTGCACAACCACACACACACACACACACACACTCACACACCCATTCACACACTACGGACAATCTGGAAATGTCAATCAGCCTACTACACATTTCTTTACGCTGGGAGAGAAACCCCCAAAGCACGGAGAGAACATGCAAACTCTGCGCACAAAGGACAGGGGCAGGTTTCGAACCGCCTACCCTGGAGGTGCGAAGCAAACGTGCTCACCACAAACCACTAAATAAAATTTTGGATAAATTGTTTTAACATTTAATAATCATTTTGTTTTACTTTGGAAGAATTTTCCTTTGGATCGTTATATTTTGTTCATTTTAAAAGTCACTTTTTTAAAAATGCAAAACATTAAAAGCAACATAATTGTGCGGCTATTTTTATGTTTTGTTTTGTCTTTAAACCCCAAAGTATGTGAATATATTTCTACCCAATAAAACCTTCACACATCACATGAAAAAAAACAACAACTGCAGTTTATTGCAAATAAGTGTCACAAATGTGTCTCTCTCTCTTTATATATATATATATATATATATATATATATATATATATATATATATATATATATATATATATATATAACATAATCTCTATTATTATTAGTGCTTAACGAGTGTCCAGATTCCTCTAGAAAAAAAAAACTCGATTCAATTTTAATATATGTCACACTTTTAAGGTCTTCAGTTGACTCACCCTCATAAAAAAACGAACAAAAAACAAAACAAAACTGTAAAGCGTGAGTATCGCAGAAAACGAATGTCCAGTGCAATAACATTTATTGTGCTCTTTAAAACAATAGCATCCGTTACACAAACGGAGAAATGACAGTTATTCACACATTGGAAGTTTGAAAGGAATGTTTCAGTCAAGAAATCTGACCAAGAGTTCAAAACGAGCAAAAAGACATGTCTTTGCACAACTCACGATAATATACTGTAAGTTTAGAGAGGGGAAAAAAGCCTCCGCTAAGAATAAGAGAAGGCAGTGGGTGAAAAACACACAGAACGCCTATTTACAAGTGTGTATACACATATTTAAGAAGTAATTACATATTTCAAATGTTATCAGTGCTCGAACAAACAATCCAACTTCTGTTAATTATTTTTTCCATGTGGGTCGATCCTGCAGAAAAATTTTTTAAATCAGTAGGTACAAATGAGTTTAGTGGCAACCTGCTGGGACTTTATGATCTAATATTTGGGGTCTGATGAAACAAAAATGTCCTTTTTCACCTTTTATAGACTATTTGTACAGGAAAATTCAGCTAAATCCAAATCTGTTACAAGTGTTTTGACTCAATTTTCCACCAAGTTCATCGTAGCCTATTCCAAGCCCATCGTTTAGATCGCTCCGTATCGCACCAAGCTACCAATCTGGGAGGTGAACAAATCGTAAATTCATTGCCTAGCACAAATAAAAGCTCCAATTTTCCAAAGTCCTATGTTTTTTTGGTCCCATGGAAAGCTAGCTGACTAGGCTAAAAAGTGGTGGTTAATGTGAAATGAAAGCATACAGTGAGCTAGTTAAGTGCATTAATACAAACTCTATCCTCGTCTAAGAAACTTTCTAACGTCGCACATCATGTCACAAAAAGTCAGCTGGCTAAAATTTCGGCTATCCGATACGGAGTTCCGTCCTCCCGTCGCATGTAAAAGATATTGCTTGAGGTTAGCTAGCATCTCTTGATACGTTTACCTGCGAGGTGACGTACTGTGCAGGCATAGCTGTGATAGCATCGTTTCCACATATCTCTGATTCTATGCGAGCTAATTACAGCAGTGCCAACATCGGCCGTTTTGCCGTAGCATTTAAGAATTTTGACTGTTTGCCACAACGATGCTTTTCAGCTGTCTCAGCTAAAGCAGCGTCAGACTGAAAGTGAATCAAATTTGTTCGTGTTGTCGAATTGACAAGCATCGATCTTGTTAGAAAATTATATGAAACAAATTTGGGTCTCTTTGCTTAGTAAAAAATAAAAAATGGAGGAATAACTTATAACTAAGTAGTGCCCATTTAATATTCACCTAGCTAGCTAACAAACAAATTAGCCAGCTAGCTAATGTTATGTGTACATTCTGTATATATTGTAAAAATGTGAAGCAGGGGCTTAAAGACCTACCAGAATAAAAAAAGTGTTGATGCCTGGATAACTTGAGGACTTTTTGTGGTTGTTTTTTCTCTCTCTGCATGCTAGGATTTTCTTGTTAGCACCTCTGTAATTAACCTGACTACGATAAACCAGGTTGGAAAATGTTTATAGTGTAGCAGGTGGTAGGATTCGGAACAAGTAACTGGTGCTATAGTTACAGCATTGATGTGTGTGCCACATTTAAACGTAGCTACAAATAAAAATGTTTGTTTTGTGAAAGTCAGTAGGACATCGATTGCTTGTCCATGGGGCAACTACAAAGAAAACGCTTTGTGCTAGTGATTTGTCCACCCCCATAAAGGTTACCACATGCTTCTTCCTAATGTTTAGGAGGGTGCTAAATGCCCTATTCTGATTGGCTAGAGTTGCACTAAATGACAGACTGAAAGGAAAATGAGACTAACTATCCCACCCAAAGTTCAACGCTCACTTGGGTTCCCAGACTGACATTCAAACTCGTTGACATTCAAACTCGTGATCTCCTGACGAAAGGGAAAAACCTTAGACATCGCTCAAGAGCTCCGCCAGACTTTTAGTCGCTTCTTTGAACATTCATGTTCATTTATTTACAGTGTTGGGAAATAGATGGACGCCATATAGGACGCCCTTTAAATGAAAAATTTGGACCAGTTAGTATAAAGCAAATTATACTAACCACATTTTAAAAAATATTTTTTTTACCACTGTTCACATTCCTGGTGACGTGTTTCTTTAAAAGAGCTTAGGTTTGAAGATTTAAAGAAGTCTCTTTCCACTTGAGGGTCAGATCATTGACGACTCCAAGACTTTGAGTTTGTGATCTTCCTCGCTGAAACTGCGCTTGCCGTTGCTCTGGCCGTTGAGGACCAACATGGCTGTGAGAGTTCTGTCCTCGTCCACCTGAGGTGGCACATGTTCCAGACTCAGGGTCCCTCGGCTGGTCTCAACGATCGAAGAGTTGGTGTGGTAGTTGTGAGAGTGAGAGTCAGTCGTCACCAGGCGATGCCGGCATTGTACCCGATACTGGGCAAGTTTACGTCTTACAGCTGAGTGCACCTGGAGGTGGACATGGCGTAGAAAAAATGTCTTGATTTCAGACACTGTTAATATCAACTCTAAGACAACTAAATGTAATATGCGTTTTTTTTTAAGTGCCCGATTAAAGTGATTTTTCATCCAATAATCACAAACACTTCAGAGATTCTCTAGATTATCTAACTCTAGAGTTCCTGCAGGTGTAACCGAACAGTGCACATTGGTCTCAACTACTATTTTAAAAGCTTGGTGTTTTTTTTAAAAATTTAATTTATTTTGAGATTAGAAATGAGATGAACATGAGTTTGTACCTCTCCATTTCCAAAACACAAGATGATGGCAACAAGGAGGCCCTATAGAAAGAGAAATAGAGGACCATTAGTCAGGAATATGCAAGATTTTATTACATTTAGTCATTTGGCAGACGGTCTGAACGATCTATATCCAATAATCTTATTTAGAACCTGGGAAAAGTGCAAGCGACTAAAAGTGGAATTGGTAGCTTCTGACATTTCAGTATTTCAGTTGATATATATATATATATATATATATATATATATATATATATATATATATATATATATATATACCTTATGTAACCCAGTGATCTAATAGTCTTCAATAAATGTAATGCAAAGAATCCAGTGAGCCAAATTATCCGTTTATTATTATAATGCTAATCCCTGTTTTTATGAAATAACTTCAAAGGGTGTCTCTAAGGGCTTGTGTGTAATGTGTTGAGTAATTTCCTGCATAAACCAATGCATTTTCAGAACAGTAGGTTTAATTCCATTACAATCATGAGCCATATGCCTGAGGGATTCATTTTATAAGATCAAAACAACATGACTAAGCCTGAAACATTGCGAGGAGTAAAACAGATTAAGTGTTTAAGCATAGTTCATCTAACAAATAGCTGAAACAATGCAATGTATAGCTAAGTTATGCTAACATACAGTCCCCTGTGAAACTGTAGGAACAGTTTCACAGGGGAAGGCCAATTCAATTGTATTTTCTGTAGTGTAGACTGAAGACATTTGGGTTTGAGATCAAAAGATGAACATGTGAAGAGAGTTCAGAATTTCAACTTTTATTTCCTGGTATTTAAATGTAGACGTGTTAAACGACTTAGAGCGTAGCCCATTTTGTATCAGAGCACCCAATTTGTAGGCGAGCAAAAAAATGGGACACGTGACTGACAGGTGTTTCTTTTTACCCAGGTGTGTCTTGTTAGATTGTTTTTTTAAAACAATAAACAGCTCTGAACATCTACTCTTGGTTTTAGCCTTCGGTTTCACCACTCTTGTCTGATATCCATCTTTTGATCTCAAACCCAAATGTCTTTGATGTATAGCACAAGCAAATGAACGGGACAAGCCATTCCAATAGTTTCAGAGGGAACTGTACATCTCAAACGAAAACAATTGAAGACATATTCTGGTCTGTAGTTGAGCACACACCTGAAAGTGCATGAAGATGTTCATGAAGAACTCGTAGACGGCCAAGGGCAGTCTGCCTTCAGGCTGCAGGGGCACCAGGATGAAGTGAGCGCCCATCAGGGGCACCAGGATGAGGGTGGCACGCACGGCCTTCATGTAGGCATTGGACTCGGTCCTGTGGGTCACTCTGAGCTTTGTGATCAGAACACGCACTATGTTCAACAGGAAGAAGAGGTTCACCTGGATGGAGACAACATTGCTAAAACATCAGATTCATCATTGCATTTCATTTCAGACTTGGCTATACAGGTGGAGCCAATCACATTTGAAGTTTTCAGCCATGGGATGCGTATCAGGAAAGCAGCCATGTGAGCACTCACCACCAGGGCGACGTGGATCGGGCCATGGACGATGTAGAGAAGGTTAGAGTTGCTTATCCAGCAACTGGGAGAAATCACAAGCAAACCTCATAAACACAAGTGTTTTAAAAGCAAATGAAAATTCTACTCAAAAACAAGACCAACTTATTTACTTGTCGTCATAGAAGTGCAGACGGGCCACAGCGTGAATGACAGCTGGAATAATTGGGAATCCTGAAAAGATAGAGAAAAAAAAGATCCATTAATAAGATAAAATGCCTTTTTTAATTGAGTGTAATTCAGAGGGAAGTGAGAAAGTGAGATAGAATAGGAAGTGTGTCAAAATGGCATAAACTGCCAGTGAAAGAAGAAATAAAACTATAATATATTATTATCAGACTCATTCCAACAGTGCTGAGTGGTATTATTATCTTGACTGATAAGATTCACCTTTCGGTTTAATAAAACCGTAATCATAATTAAACGTCAAAGTGAATCAGACTGAAACTAACCTGACAGAATGAAATCAAAATAAGGTGAATTAAAGGAAGAAAGACTGGCGTAAATCAGGTTAACGTGAATCAAATTTGTCATCTCACCTCCCCGGTATGAATGATTACATTGTAACTGAAACTGAACAAGTGATTCGTTACGAACTTATAAACAGCATTAAAGTGAATGAGATTCAAGTGAGTCAGTATAAAGTGAATCAGTCTTGATTCACTTATTACATAGTGATTAAAACTGAATCATTATGAACTCAAAATGAATCCCTAGTAACAGCATTAATGTGAATCAAAGTGAAGTGAATCAAAACTTACAATGAATCAGTTGCAATCACATTAGACAGCATTAAAGTAAATTTGACTCAAGTGAATCAGACAAAATGAATCAGACTCTAGTGAATCAGACAAAAGAGAATCCAAAGCTGACTTCTCCCTGCCACAGTCTCAGTAATTGTACAGTAATTAAAACTGAACTGGTGATTCATAATGAACTCATGAACAGCATTATAGTGAATCAGAGCGTAGTGAATCGTTCGACAGTGAATCGAATCTGACTTTTCACTCCCAATCTGAGTTAGTGATTACACTGTAATTGAAACCAAAATAGTGATTCGTTATAAACTTATGATGAATCAGTAGTGATCAACATTAAAGTGAAAGAGACTGAAGTGAATTAGACTAAATCAGACTATAGTGAATCAAATATAACAAACAGTATTAAATGGAATGAGGCTCAAGTGAATCAGGCAAAATGAATCAGACTCTAGTGAAGCAGACTTAAAGTGAATCCAAATCTGACTTCTCACCTCCACAGTCTCAGTAATTACACAGTAATTCAAACCGAACTGGTGATTCATAATGAACTCATAAACAGCATTAAAGTGAATCGGACTCAAGTGTATCGGATGGATTTGACTCCTTACCCCAGCCCAGCAGGTAGTACCAGCCCAACTGCTGCTCTCCCACAAACACAGCCACGATGATGAGTGTGTGCAGGTAGATCCCCTCACACAGCATCCAGAAGTACGTCGAGCATGCTGCGTAATGAATCAGACTGGACAAGATCTTACAGCCAATCTAAAAACGGACATTACATATACACACATACACACATTACACATAAATAGATGGTATTAGTTGAAATTAACAGATATACAGACAAGTTCTGTGAATGGTTAACATCATGAAGGAGTCATACAGATCTCTCCAGGGATAGCATTAAAAGTCAGATATGTCCTCTGTATTTAGTAATAACTACACGGATCGAGACACACTCACTTGGTTGGTGGCAGCTAGTTGCTCATCATGGAAGATCATAGTTAACCAGATGACCATGAGAATCGAGTTGAAGATGAAGGACAGAAACATGTTCTTATGGAGAGAGATCCTCTGGCAGCTTAGACACCTGCACAGACATTATATATACATGCAGTAATACAGCTAATACAGTTGTATATAGTATATTTGAATGACTTTATTTCAAACTATGAATTTGTGACTTGTCATTTGCGAGCGAGTCAGCTCTTTGAGTCGACTCTTTAACGTGACCATTGAAAGCTGACTCGCTTTTTTTTTTTTTTTGAGATGTAAGCAATGTTGTTACCATTGTAATGTAATTTATTTGTGTGGACACTTTTTTATATCTGTTTTAATATCTGAGCCATTCAGAGCGAATTCTTTAATTCATTCATTAAACATGTTTATGATTAGATATAGCACTGATTAAAACAGAATCATTAACAAATCCGTAGTAACAACATTGAATCAGCATTGAATCAACAATGAATCAGAGTAAAGTGAATCGTTCGACAGTGAATCAAATCTGACTTCTAACCCCCGATCTGAGTCATTAAACTACAATTGAAACCGAAACAGTGGTTCATTATGAAATTAGGATGAATCAGTAGCAATCAAATGAAACAATTACAGTGAAAGTATTACACTGAAGTGAATTAGCTGCAAATCAGAATCAAGTGAATCAAACATGGCTTCTCACCTCAACAGACTCATTAATTACATGGTAATTAAAACTGAACTGGTACTTCATTACAAAGTCATTAAGAATATAATCATTTTATGATGATAAACATATCACCATTTATTAAGAAAATCCATTCACGTTGATCAAAATATCTTTGTTTTTGTCTGGTTTAGAACAAAATGGCAACCAAAGAAAGAGTCGACTCTTATTCAACTCTCTGAAATGAGGCGTAATATAGTGACGTCACTCATACAAGTGAACCCTGAAAGTCTATACATCTGCGGGTGACTATAGAAAAAAATACATGTTTTTGCTTTCTTCTTAAATTTACGAAAAATTCAGAGAGCTAGTATATCTAACTTTGCTCAAGGTCCTTAATAGTGTATGTTCATTATATTTCTAGTATGTCATGCATACCACATGCCTGTCTTTTGTTTCTTGCATGGATTTCACTTTTACTTATGATAGTGAAAAACTGTAATAAAACAAAACATCTGGCAGTGTAGAAGCTGTTATTCGCGAAAAGTCTATATACACAATGCTCTGTACTCACTTGAAATATGAGAAGATGAAAATGGATATAAGCAGGGAGACCACAGACAGCGTGTGACCCAGCAATGCCAGATAATACATGGTGAATGCGACCTGTGGAGAGCGGATAAGGAAAAATAATGTGCTCATTTTCTGCTTTCTGCATTTGCATCTGTCTTTCTGAATCATCTGGCATTTGCCATTCCTGCTGCAGCCTCCATAATTGACTTTGATTTTCATTACCAGCTCGTTGGCCTGTGGAACGTTTAGAAGAATCTGAATGTCGAGCTTGAAGGTGAAAAGCAAATTGTCTTGTCTGTGGCTGCTCTAGATTACAGCCGAGCGGAGGTTTACGTGGGAATGGCACTGTCAACAAAAGGTAATATGATTACTGAGCGGAGCGAAACTGATTAGTGGTGATCAACATGAGTGATGTGGGAAAGAAATCCGTGCCTCGTCACATCCCTGTATGTGGCAGCAAGTGGGGAACAAAAGCCAATGTACGGTATCATATTCGACACGTTTACATAAGTTTAGTGATGGTGTAGTGGTCATTTTAATGTGTCAGATGATTCCCTTCAACCCAAACGTCCCTTGTAGTGTCACGTTCTCATTGGCTCTAAGAAAATAATACAACCCCAATATATTATTCACAATAGAACATTGAAAACATATCAAATGTTTAAACTGTGTAAATGTACCATTTAAATTTATATTGAATGGCCACAATGCATCTCAAAAAAGTTGGGACGGGGATCTATTATGAATAACGTATGGGTTTATGAGATTTGCAAATCATTGCATTCTGTTTTTAATTACATTTTAGCCAGCGTCCCAATGTTTTTGGAATTGGGGTTGTGATTTAATGCATAATAGACCTTAATACATAACAGTTATTACGGTAGGCAGATTTGATGTGGTATAAGAGGACGAATACACTTCAAATGAAAGAAATGCTCCAACCGTGACTTTTCCTTTGGTGTAGGCCGAGCACAGCGTGTAGTTGGACCACAGTCGGTTGCTGTCTGGATGTCGGAACCACTGTCCATCCGGGTTACACACTTTGGTTACTTTCTCTGGGTAAGCAAAGATCGGATCAGAGAAGTCACGTCACAGCAGCCGTGTCAAGACTGACAATATTCATACAACAAACATTCTCTATATTGCCATCTAGAATATTTCCACAGCTTTCGGCAGGCATGAGGAGCTAAAAATGTGAAGGCCTACCTGCTGGGTCAAAGTCTTGGAAATAAGTAGGGCAGTACTGCATGGCGGTTCCCGGAGCCGAGTCTCCCCAGCAGAGCCAGCCGTCCCACGTGCGATTACAGTACGGCCCTGCGGGGGCAGCAGAGAGGCAGAATGTTACTTTCACACCTTGATGTACTGCAGTTCTCATGAATCTACACACTCATGTCTCATTGCCTCCAAATCTAGCTTTTCTATAACGGCTAATAAATCACCTGTCATTTCCACACAAAAAAAAATTCATTACGTTTACATTTATGGCATTTAGCAGATGCCCTTATCCAGACTGACTTACAGAAGTGCTTTAAAGTCTCTACTAATACAAACATCCTGATACTGGTTCACTAGATCATGGACTAAGAATACCATCAGCTGAGAAACTCAGTTGGGGAGGTAATATAGTAAGGAAAACACATTTTTTTAAAACTGTGAACAAAGCTCAGAATGTGTGCAATTAGAGAATTGGCAGGACTTCAGGAAATCGAGGATCTCTACAACCTCATTAGCCAACCGAAAAACACAATAACATCTGTATTCACCACACAGACACTCATTTATGAGTCAAACAGGGAGGATCTCAGTGCTCCACGTGATGGACGCAGTGTTTACAGTGGGGTTCATAAAGAGGTGCAGCAGTCTCAAGAGCCAAAACTCAACAAGCGCACAAAAACACACACACACACACAAAAAACAAAGAGTCAAGAGCATGTGCTTCCTCAGACCAGAGCCTGGTACACAATCCAAGGAAGCCTGACGCACACAGACAGAGAAGAATTCTCAAATACGGTCAGCCAGTGGGCAAGAGTGACACCGATTAAGCCTGCTTCCTTTCTTTCAGGAGCGAGAACAGGCTTCCCCTTGATTCCTGATCTCTTGCACAATGCGACGCTCACCACTCGCTATTTCTCACTTTTGACGACGATCTAGGTGTCCAGTGTGAAATAATAGCCTAAAATATTCTTTTTAAAATATGCATTTAGTGATGTACCAGTATATATAACTTACCGTATATACACGTTAACTGAATACATTTGGCGTCTGGCGTCTTCGCCTTCAGATTTGTTGGTACATTACGGGCAAACCGCTTGGAATGTCAACATTCTTTTGATGAATATTGTCCGGGTTGGTCTGAAGATGATGTATGCCAAACGTGGTGTTGATTGGATATAATTTGTAGGAGGAATAGTGAAAAAACAGATTCTGACAAAATCCAACATGGCCGACAGGAAGTACATCAGATGTTGGTGTGCATTCACTTCAGCATACTCCAGTTACGCGTTTAAAAAAGAAAAAACGGGGAAAAGCGAGCACTGAGATATGATTGTGAATGTGCATTATGAACGAACGTTGTTCATTCATCCTTAGTAACCGTCTGGTCAGGATTGTGGTGGTTTAAATTAGGCTGCTACGTTTATATTTTGGGAAGGCTGAATTTGTTCGAAAAATACGCCAAGCAGATACAAACAAAAATAACTGCGCAAAACAGTCTCGTACACATGTTTATCTAAGGGGAAATAAAAATCCCCCTTCCATTTTAGGCTACACCCCCTTTCAGGTTTAAATCCGAATACGGATATTTGGAGAATTTAAATAGAAACAGATACAGATAGTGGCATTGTGTTGCAATCCTAATACACACTATCAAGTATATCTGCTAGTTTAATTGTCACCGAATCAATACACCTAACAAATTATGAAACTAAAATAGTGTTCAGATCACAGGTTTTATATTAATGCACTTGTTGTATTGTATAATGTTATGGATTCTATAGTAACAGCTCATTCACAGGGACGTGTACGACAGATGCTCAACACTTTGGAAGACTAATAACAAAAAATGTGCTATTCTTAAACAACAAAAAAGTGTATTCTTGTTGGTGAAGGTTTCTGTAAGGAGACGTTTATTTAACATTTAGAGAAGGAGTCTCCAGTGTCAGCACTTTGTAAAAGTCAGTATGTTTCCCGCTTTCCGGATAAGCGCAGTTTTCTGTCTTATTCTGCTTTAATTCATTAGTTCATTAATTTAATTAATCAGAAGGAAAAAAACTGAGTTGGTGATGGACTGACTGCCGCTTATCGCTGCTATAACGGAAATAAGAACCTGTTCTGTGGATGTTCCACAACATTAAATGTATTACTACCAATAATATAAATAACAATCATTTTTTTTTAAACCCAACAGATAGTATCTTCTTGTGTTGTCTTCAATCCAATCCCTGAAATACAGTCAGTGTTTCTCTGTGTGTGTGTGTGTGTGTGTGTATGACCTGGCTCCGTGCGTGGTGGGTCGTGCAGTATTTTGAGGTAACACTCAAACTGAGCTGCCAGGATCTGCCCCCTTGACACCTTCAGAGCAGTAGGGGATATTGGGATCTCAGTCACTTCCTCCTTTGGTATCATAGACGGCGCTATCACATCCTCGGCCTGACACAACTGCAAAGGGGGTCACACACACACATTGTCACACACTGTCACACACTCTTCTTTCACTCTCTTAAGTCAGCAGGTCTGATATGGTGTCATAGACACGGAGCTGATGTGAAGAAAAAAAGTTACATTTAGATGGAAACTTCTAGACTTTACTAAACTCTAAATCAAAATCATAACTATGATGTATTTTTTTTTTATTCGTGTCATTCAAATAAGATTAAAGATCCACTTAGCATATGAAAATGGATTTACATAACTTCCAAAGCCTGGATAGTTTCTGAAGTTTCTCTCTGTATAAGCGTTTTCAGAACAAGTAAAGATTTCATTTGGGATTGATTCAACTGAATCATGGCCTTTTTGTTATTTTTAATCATTAATAATATTTATATATCTCTTAATGAAATTTTTTTTCCATTAAGAAGTATATCGTGTAATATGCATGTATATTGCTAATTTTCTGTAAAACCAAACAAAAATCTTATTTATCTTATTTAAAGCTGAATACGTTTTTTTTTAAATCTGTTAATACACTTTAGTATAACATTGCTATATGTTGCTAATGAAAGCCTGATGGAATCTTGCTTGAAATTTGAATTCAAAACAAATCTAAATTCGATTTAACGCCTATTTTAATACCCACTTAACCAAAATAAATATTTATTTCTATGTAGATTTATTTAATAACAAGAACGAACTTGTTTTGTGGACATTCCACAGCATGAATATAAAGGGATAGAAGTATAACATTTTATTTTTTAATCAATAAAAACTTGTGTGTAAAGTGGAATAAGAGGAATAAAACACTTTTGGACATGCTAGAATTGCATAGAACTTCAGACATATTTCCTACACTAGGATTAAATAAAAACAGTGCTTGGTAGCCAATTCCTCAGGACACACACACACATACACACACTCACACACACTACCACACCTTAGTGGTGAGCATCCGTAGAAGCAGCAGTAGGAATGTTAGGTGTTTTCCCATGATGCACTACAGGAGGCACTGAAAGGGGGCGCAACAACACATCAGCACCCTGTGGAAACAAGACACATTTATCACGTTAGCAAGCGGATGTAGATTTACGGACGGTGGTCAACATTTTGTAACGGTCATGAAGTATTCCACCGCAGAGGAGTTTTCTGGAGAGCTTTCTGGTTTCATCACCGGTCCCCTTCACAAGACATGAGAGTTTCGTGTGGTGTGATAAAATGATGTTCTGAGAAAACAGATTGTTTGTTATGTTCGCTATGTGGAGATCACGAGACAATTAAGTTGTGATCACGAGAAAACAAGAAAGAAAATAATAATAATAATAATAATAGTGCATGGCTTCTTAGGGCTTCTGTAAAGAAAAAAAAAAAGAGAGAGAGATGCTATTACTAGATACTATTTATAGCTTTTCTAGTGTAAGTCAGAACAGGAACTTGTTTTGTGAAAGTTCCTCAACCTTAAAAGTAACTATAAATTAAGATCCTTTAAGTATTTCAACTTTGGTAGCTTCAGCAAATTGCTGTGGTATAACAGGAAGAAAAACTTGCTGTTACACATTCAGGGTGGTAACTAACTAACTCCACTTTTCCCCTATAAAAGCAAGCGTGTCATACTTTATCTTTTACATAAAGCTTCGCTGCGCTCAAAACCTTCAAAGAAAAGGCCTCCGCAGAAAGCCTTCAAGCTGTCAGCGAACAATGTCAGTGAACTCCCGGTCAACGTCATGCAAGGCGTCCTCTCTACAGAGGTCCATTTTCCAATTCTAAAGCTGTACATCTGAACATTTCAATTAAATGTGAAGGGGAGAGACAAAAAAAAAGACTCGAACTGGTTTTTTTTTTTTTTTGGGCGAAGATGAAACACTGAGCCCTCAAGGACATGTTGTGGTAATTGTGCCTTAAAAGCTTTCCACTCTTTGCTTATTATACTCCGAATGTCAAACATAATGGAGAGATTTACGTAAAACATTTTCCCTCTATATGCCTACACCTCTCAGCTACTCACATGAATAACAGCTTTTCAGACTAAAACGCTCATCTCCTCAGGACAACCAGAGCAGAAGCTTTGCATCGTTTTTCTCTTCGTATTAGTACCGTATTCATGACAGTGTACATTTTTCACAGGGTTAATACTGACAGCCGGGAGGGAAGGAAATGAAATTTAGGATAGTTAAGAGCAAGTATTTGGAGAAGGGTTGTTACTGTATCTAAAGCATAACTGTAGTATTACAAGACGTCGACCGATCGTGGAATTTACAGACACCTATAACGATGACTAAGTTGCACGGCACCTACCTGCCGATAACCGGTTAAACGACCGGTAGTTTTTAAAATTGAACCTGAACGTAAACATAACACTCAAAGTAAAACACCGCTGAGCTTTATTACAAAAATAAACAGTACCGACTGTACCGTGAAAATGTACTGTACTTTTAAAATGAAATGAATATTTAATATATTAACTCTTAATATATATTAACGCAAATAAAAGATATACAGCCAAACTGAACCAAAAAGTAACACTTCAAAAACAAATAAAAATAGAGATGCCCAAAATGAATGAAAAAAAAAAAAACACTTCAAATAACACAACAAAATTGGTCAGCGCTGAAAACGGACGCAACCGGGAAATCCGATCGGTGTGGGTTTTTGCCGATAAGCGATAGTTCCAGCAAGCGTTTATCCGTTACTGTTTATTATGCAAAAAAGATCGATCAATCGACCTCCAGTATTAAGTGATAATTAGAGAATTAGCTGTGCGTTCCATACTGACGTGATAGCTTTCTGTGATAGCTGAGCAGAATTTTTAAGATAGCTATTCAACAGCTCGATTAAAGCCTGACACTCAGTGTGTTCAGGAAAGCCACAGACAAAAATCACACGTCGTAAAAGAATTCTTTAGGCATCATTTTAGATCAATGGTCTTAGAAACGAAAATTCCAGGATGTGAGCGTTGCGACGACATTTCTCTAAAACCCACCAATAGGACAACGGAATAGGATGACGTAAAACTCAACGGACAGCTACTGTACGAATACGGTAGCGCCGATGGCAAAATGCTAATGGACCAAGAAGTACATATTCTTATTACCTTAAGCTCCCTTTGAAGAATGTTTGTGTTTATGCAAGCCTGTTTTCTGTTCGCATGCAGATTTGCTGCTTGACGTAATCAGAATGTAGTCGTTATCTTTAATCGCAGGTTACACAGTAGCTAGCAAGGGTTTAGCTAGCACGTCCTTTAAGCAGATGGACAGTTTTTACCACTGCGGTCCTTACACGATATTATCTTAACAAGACGATAACCTTGGCAAGGTTTAAAAAGTATATTTTTTATGCTTTTTTGATGGAAAATATTTATCTACTTAAAAGTTGAGGTGTCGAAGTATGTTACGATCATTTTTTGGGCAGTTTGTTAGAATTCGGCCACAGCGACATCTGATGGGATTTCCTAGTCCAGCATACGTTTCTCAGACTTACAAATGAGGTTGAATTCAATGAGGGGTGAAAGGTTTGCACAAGATTCGTACAGAACGTAAGGGTAAACACAATGTGTGTGGAAAATCTATACACATTCAAACAGCTTTAAAGAAAACATGAAATGATTAGGAAATATTTTTCCGAAAAAGCATATCCAGGAGGTGAGGCTGGACTTTGATTTTATCCATTGAGATCTGATTGCATTGTGAAAAGTGGGTGTCTGATCCAGCTCAGCATTTTTACTTGATTATAGCCCTTTGTAGCAGAGACAGAGGGAGGTGAAACTTGTCATGATATTATTGGCTTTGTAATCCACTGTAATGGAGCCTTATGGAAAAGAGCGATGATTGAGACTAATGGTTAATTCAATTGATTTCAGGTTGTCTCTATGTAAATTTAGCCTGGGCGGTCTTTAGTGATGAACATCGGTGTTTAAACATGCCGGTCCATTTTTAAACATAAGATTTTATCCTCCTATCGGATGTCACAACCTGCCGTCGCTGTTAGCATCTCACTACAGTCTGTGAGAGAATGTCTAAAGCCGAACTCATGCTTTCATGACAGTGAACTGAATAAATCAGCTGCCTCCGCTCTACAGAATCTCTTAAAACCTTCAAAAAGCAACTGAAGACTCGTCTCACCCAAGAGCACTTGAATATCAATGCAGAAACCCCCTCAGCGCGCTGCCTCTGATTTTAGCCTTTCAAGATTGTTTCTGTTGTAGTCAATGATATTGTTTGTTGTACTATGTTATAATGTTTATTATTATTTATGTATTATCTATTTATTTTTAGCTTCAACAGTTTATCTGCATGTTTGTGTGTTTAGTCTCCTATGAATATCACGTCCTTGTGATTTTTTTTTTGCCATTTCTCAAGAATAAGACGATGCACTTGCGTGCATTTCTACGTAAGAACCTCATAGGAACCTCCTCTCCTGATAAGTTCAGTCATCTCATGGATGTATTTCAAATATTTGTGATACAATAGTATTCACGCAAAGGGAACCGAAACCCCAATGGATTTATAATTATGTGTACAAGACACGTCTGCAGTCGGTCGCTCAAGGATTTTGCGATTGCAGAAATGAACGCGAAATCAAGTAGACGCCACAATATTCGGAGGAGCTCGCACTTTTTCAAACTACTGCAGATCTTCCATAGATTTGGGCCGAGACGTGTCACGTGACATCATCACGACACGCATTCAGCCGAAGCCCTCTATGATTCACGTGCGTTCAGCTAAAAGGTCTTGTTTACCAACAAACATCACTGCAAACATTTTCGTGCAATTGCAATTTCGCCAATTCGAGTCGTTTTCAGCAAAAAAATAATAAAATAAATACGCACAAAAATCTCCGCAAGCTGAATTTTCAAAAAGCCGAAGCAAAATCAAGCATTTTTGTCCGCAACGATCACAAAAAAAAAACCCTGTGAAATCCTGTACGGACTGTACGGCAGAGTTGAAAAGTCTCTGACTACTAAACTTCCCAACTGATCCAGTAGCGATATTCAGAAGTATCTATAAGTAAATTATATTAAAGAAATGTTGGTTTTAGTGTCCATTAGTAACCGATGACAACATAACATGTATGGAATAAACCAGCACATCTCAAAGTGTTTCATTCCTCTTACAGCACAAACCTTTGCCATGTCGCATTTATATCCATTTACAGTTACTTAAATGTTGTGGAACGTCCATGAAACAAGCTAGTTCGTGTTATCGCTTC
This sequence comes from Ictalurus punctatus, assembly GCF_001660625.3. NCBI lineage: Eukaryota > Metazoa > Chordata > Actinopteri > Siluriformes > Ictaluridae > Ictalurus > Ictalurus punctatus. Next base: position 5,641,154 of record NC_030430.2, on the reverse strand, counting down.
CCTATAGGAGATATAAACAGATGTTCTGTCACCACGTCTCTCTTTATTTGCTCGCCCTTGAAGTTCAGACATCTTGTTACCATGTTACCAAGAAACATCACAAAACTCCCCCATCCTGAAGATGTCCCAAAAAACTTACTGACGCTGGAGACACCTTCCATAAACTTAATACTCATCACCTTACAGAAAACTTCACCACATTTAAAAAGTATATGTTCTCTTCGCTAAGTAACAACACATGTTGAGGTCGTTAAAGACGTGAGATCTTAAAGACTGAACTCTATCATAATGAGGATTCATTTTGTGCATTATGTTTCAGTTAATCCAATTAACTTGAACTATTCTTCTGAAACTCCCTCATCACAAAGGGTCTCTCAAAATCATCCACAGTGTCCTTGGGTATATTTATTTTTTTTGAGCAATTATCTGTGTATACTTTGAGCGAGGAGCGTTCGTCTACATGAATGCAGGGAGAGTTGCATGCTTCTAGAACTGTTGCGTGTTGGAAACAGGAAACCGAGCTGGATCACATGACCTCTGCCGATCCCACGAGGCACCGCGTGGGCAGTTCACTATTGCAGGTTAAAGGTCAAGAACACTGGGGACTGGGAAGCAGAGGCCCTGTTTCAACATGGGAAACATCAACGCTACAAACGGCAGGGTTTTCAACTCTACAGATAAAAGAATACTCTAAATAAACGCTGCATGTATTCTGGGGAGATGAGACGTATTACTGAACGATCTGCCCCGAGAGACCAGGTGTGGTCTTAGGGACCACTAGTACAGCCAATACAGCTGCAGCTGTGGGATGGGTGTGGGTCCAGATATATGTATTTTGAATGAAAAAAAATAGAAGTATCCAAACGAATAAATGAAGAAAGGTGAGCTCGTCTATCAAGTGAACAAATAAAATTTGAGAACAATTCTCTAGAGCAATAATAAATTAGGTTTAAAGGAGCCATAATCGTATCATTTTAAAGATGCCTTAGTAGACAGGGTGTGGATAGATGGGCTGAATTAAAACGATGTCACAGTGCTGTTGAATTCTCAAATCTGAGAGGTCAGAAGATGTTGATTAATAATCTCTTTGATTAATAAGCAGCTCTGAGAGTAGTTCCACAGGGACTGGATGTGACACAAAATCTAAAGCTTATAATTCATCCATCCATCCATCTGTTTGCTATACCGCTTATCCAACAGGGTCGCGTGGAACCTCGAGCCTATCCAGGGAGCACCGGGTGGGGTACACCATGGGCAGGGTGGCAATCCATCGCAGGGTTACAATCGCATACACATTCACACACTACGGACATTTTGAACATGCCAATCAGCCTACCATGCATGTCTCTGGACTGGGGAGGAAACTGGAGAACCTGGAGGAAACCCCCACAGCACTGGGACAACATGCAAACTCCGCACACACAGGGCCGTGGCGGGAATCGAACCCCCAACCCTGAACGTGCTAGCCCTTAAGCCACGGTGTGCTCTCTTATAATTCAGGTTAATATCAATATGTCGGTATGGTGAAGATTTCCGTAAGGGGACGTTTAACATTTATAAAAGGAGTCTCCTGTATCAGCACTTTGTAACAGCCAGTACGTTTTCAGGACGTTCCAGTTTCTATGTAACATGACAAGCTGCGGGTTGATTTTGCAAGCCAGAGAAAGAAAAGAAAAAACAGAGGGGGGTGAAGGAATAAACAACTGTTTATAATAACTGCTATAACATACGAGCTAACAGGAACTAACTCGTTTCCATAACATTGAAACTAGAAATGGTTAAAAATGTGACGCAGCGCTGATTAATAAAATCAAAAATTGTAATCGTTGGTAAATTGCTCTGGTCTAAAACGTACTTTTATACTTTTTGAACGCGCCGTCATCGGAAAATAATCAACTCTGGCGCCATCCCGTCAATGATTATGACTAACATCACACCCCGAAATGTTTTCTCACTTGTAAGTCACCCAACAGGCAGGAGTGAGCTGGTTATGTTTAAAAATAACTTTCCAATCAGTATAAATCATAGACAAGGTTTTTGTTTGATTACAGATCTAACTAGAATCCCGATAACATCAGCCACAGGAGCCACAATATATGTGTGCTGGTGTGTCTCCGCTCTGCATCAGTGCTCAGAGCTGCAGGAGGGTTATTTTTACTCTGAGGGGGAACTAGGAACTTCTAAAGACCAGGAAGGATGCAAAGAAGGATGAAGGAAAAGAAGGGCCATCTTCCTCCTCCGCCATTGGGCCGCTCGCCTAGCAGAATTTGGGTTAAAAATAAGCTATTGTTGCACAGATACAAAGACAGTCTTCAACAAGTGCCTAAGCATCCGCTACTACATGAACGTGAGACGTGGGGGGTGTTGTTTTGAGTGGAAAGGAAGCATGCAAGTCTGAAATCATTTGTTCATTCCAGTTGATTTGATTAACCTTGAATAATAAATGAGACGACAGCATGATTCAAACCCAGTGATGAGTGGTGATGAGCAACCACTTCTGTTTTTCCCCCAAATTAAAACCAAATGTAATGAATCTGTAAGAACGTCAGAAGTAATGCAGAAGTAATGCACTCTATACTTCTTTTCCGTTCCAGGGGAAGTGACAGGCTCATTCCTCTTTGTGTTTGCGAATGAGTGCTGATAAGCCGCTTCATGGCCTTCACGTTGCTGTCTGCTGGTGACTAACTACGAGCTTGCTTATTTTCCCATTATTAACGCCAGAAATAGTCTTGTACGCTTGGATGTGCACCAGCTCACCCGAGTACTGACAGCACTCACTAAAACGAGCTGCTTCGTGTCCGGTTCCTGACTGACGCACATTTCCATGTCGCACACAAAACACTGTATGAATGGAATCTCCAAACAATTGTTTGTAATGGCCATTAATTTTAATTGATGACACAAAGTGGTCAAAAAGTGCTCGCGAAAGGTGGTGGATTCAAAGGGGATCCAAAGTTAGCTAACTAGCCAGCATGATCAGCTCAATAGTGACATAAAAGATAACATTAAGGCAATTAATATTAACTGCACAACATTATCTGGATATGGTCTGGATATTTAAAGAAATTATTTTTGAAGGCTTAAAACACTTAAAACACTGCAGCATTAAAAAATACACACCATTACCAATTAAAAACCATGCATGTCAACATCATCTCCTCAGAAATCTCGGCCTCAGCACATATATTTGTGCACTTTTCTGGCCACAAGCTTCAGGATCTTAAAGATTTTACCAGAGGCCCAGAAATGGAATTTCCACCTGTCTTGGGGTGCCATTGTTGAATGAGCATTTCTTTTTTTACCTAGCCTACCTATTAGATTTATGTTATAATTTAATTGTGGCAGTTGTAGATGGTGTTTTACGATCGAAAAAGCTTTAGTTGTTCCGTCTGTTTTATCTGTGCATCGATGTTATTATGGAGAGGAGTGAATCATTTGCCCAGCAGGGGGCTCACACCCCTACCCTTTCCCATAACCCTGCTCACTAGCAGCTAAACACAGTGTCACGATACTCTACGCACAGAAACCCAACAGTGTCCTGACTCATCTTATAACAGAGTTGCAGAGAGTTTCTACTGATTGAAAATGTATGATAAGTAGATTTCCAACACAATCAGCTTTTTCACAGCAAGACATATTGACATACATGACGAAAACTCTGCATGTGTGTGCAGAAGCCACGGTGACTCAAGTGACAGGTTTCTGAGTCAAACTTAAAACTTAAACTTAAGCAAGACAAACAGTAGTTAAAACTCGAGAAGATCCAGAAAGCTAATATGCAAGACAGACCTTGTAGCAATCATTTCTGAGGATGTGCACAAACGACACTCCAAACAACCGCAGCAAACGTCACGTCAGCCATCTTGTGCTGACGTAATTGACAGCAAACAGAATCCACACTTTAGCGGTGTATAAATTATATCCCCAAATATTGGCCAATGGGCTGCAGGAAATGATCTATGGTTGGTCATTGTAGCACATAGGGGTGTGGTTTAGCAGGAAGGTAGGGGGTGAGTTACGGGGGTAAAGACTAACGTACTGTATTTAAGTTGTATGTTATGGATTGACTAAAAATGTTTTATATTATGGACTGACTACCATTTCTGAGCCGCATACTTGGGTTATTATCTGCATTCACGCATTGATGAAACATACCTCCTTTGTAGCTGCGTGTATGAAAGTATTAATAATAGTACTATTAACATTTGAATGTGATGGGAAAAGGAAGTGGTAGTCCTGAGCCCTGATTATACAATGTACCAGTGGGTCCACAAAGCCCTGTGTCCTACATACTGTATTTTGCTGCGTTCCCAGCTCTTCTACACTTGATTGAACTAAACAGCTAGGAGGTTCTTCCAGAGTCAGTGTGGGTCAAGAGCTTAGTAAAAAACTAAAATGTCCATCCATCCATATTCAGTACACACGCTACGGACAATTAGGAAATGCCAATCAGCCTACAGCGCATGTCTTTGGGCAGGAGGAGGAAACCAGAGTACCCGGAGGAAACTCCCAAAGCACGGGGAGAACATGCAATCTCCGAGCACACATGGTAAATGCATAGTAAATGCATATGTTATTCACAATAGAACATAGAAAACATATCAAATGTTTATATTCACATTGTTCAGAAATTGTTCCATAAATTGTAGACGCGGTTTTTTGCAGATTGTTGAACCTCTGCCCATCTTTACTTCTGAAAGACTCTGCCGCTCTAAGATTCTCTTTTTATACCCAATCACATCACTGACCTGTTCCCAATTAACCTGCAGCTGTTTCTTTTGACTAACACTTACTTTTCCAGACTTTTGATGCCCCATTCAAACTCTTTTTGAGACGTGTTGCGGCCATCAAATTCAAAATGACCTTATTTTTTCCTTAAAATGGAACATTTCTTCAGTTTAAACATTTTATATGTTTTTTATGTTCTATTGTGAATAACATATGCATTTATGAGATTTGCAAATCATTGAATTCTGTTTTTATTTACATTTTACACACTATACCAACTTTTTTGGAATTGGGGTTGTATGTAAATGAAGTATATGTGTGACAATAACCGGAGATTTGCTACCACAGTCTATTACAATATACAATCGATCCTGAAATGTTTCGTCTCAGCTGTGGTAGTTCTGGGATGCAGCTCAGAAGGTTGAGAGATCACATCTCAGCGCTGTCAAGCTGCCACTGTTGGACCCATGAGCATCTTTAACATTCAGCTTCTACAGCAATGCTGTAACATTGCCGACCCTGCATTCTGACCCCGACTTCCTTCCAAGCTGGGATATATGAAGAAAAGTATTTCATTCTCCTGTAAACTAGGGATGGAATAAATGATTCTGAATGAACAGGTAATGTGTACTAAACTTATACCAATACAGATACAAACAGGAGGCACGCTAATCAGATTCCCCCCCCCAAAAGGTTCACAAGGCAACTGGTTAAGAGAAGAAGTGCACGTCGGACAAGAGGGAGGTTTTTACTTTCATACAGATGTGAGTGAGCGGTCAGATATGAGGCTCAGGAAACAAACTAAACCTTTATTAACACTGTTACGTCCTTGGTTATATTTTTGCCTTTCTGTGTATAGGTGTGTGTGTGTGTGTGTATCTCTCTCTCGTTCTATCTGCCTTTCTCTATTATGTGTTTAGGGTTTTCTGAAAGAGAACCAAATCCAGAGTAGGGATTGGAGATCGGGAATGACGTAAAAGACGTAAAAGCCACCACCAACTTTTGTATAGCTCTGTGTTAGTTTCGTACGTTGTTGGTTTTTAGCTTTGGGCCAGTTTTGAACTTAATACAGAATACTGCTTGCTTTTGGTGTTTGTATTGGTATTTTTAGCTGCATGGCAGCTCATGAAAGTTGTATACTCCACCTTTATGCTAGCTTTGTGATTTGTGAATATAAGCTTAATGCTTGCAATGGGTCTTAGTAATTGCTTATAATTGTTTGTCCTTAGTAAATTAGACTATTAGTTTGTTTATAGTTTGGAAAACAGAACTAACCAAATTCATTAGAAAATACTGCAGGCATTTATAAATATAACTAATAACTGTGCAAACAGGATTAAAAAACAAAACAAAACCCTCTCTCTTGTGTATTCGAGATCAGTTATGACCTTGATTGATGCAGAACTGTAGAAGAGAGCCAAAATTAGAAGACCATGCTAGCAATGTTGACATTTCTACCTCTGTTTTTTTTTTCAGCATTTAGGCCACACCCACTTTGAGAATTACATCCAAGTACAGATACACATAGTCACATTGTGTTGCACTTTAACTGCACACGGGTATATGTACAACGACAATAAAATCTTTCTAAGTCTTTCTAATCCATATAATGATATTACAAGCTGAAATGATTATACATAAATATTGGAACTATCATAGTTATCCTTTCCCTCATGCCAAGTCCAGGCATATATGGCTTTGTAAAAGAAACAAGTTCACGGCATTCTTTGTACCAAGTCCAGTTAGAAAAGAAAGAGTTTGAATTCATTTTAATGTGACAACAAGGACGGGCAATTGGTTTTTGGAAAGAAAAACAAAAGTCTTAATAATAAATAAACGCCTCAGAGTCATCTCTTACATGTCGTCTCTTATATCTATAAGTCGTCTCTTATATCGTCTCTTATGGCAGTATTGCGTAAGCTTTCGTAAGCGTTCCTGAAATTCTGAATTCACTGGTGACGTGACCCTGAAGATTTCAATAGAACACACATAAAGATTAAAGACCCATGTTGGAACAACGCCCTGTTTACTTCCTCCAGATTTTCATCACTATGTTTGCATTAGAAGAATGCCCCTAAAGGCACAATGTTCCCAGGGACATAAATAAATTCACAAATGGCATGCTTTGGTAATGCAGCGTTTAGTAATTCTGAAAGCTGCCCACAAAGATCAATAATTCAATGATCAATACTTCAATATAAAACACAAATCTAGGCAAGAAAAGTGAGCTTTGTTTTTTTCCCATCTTTTAAACCAGAACTGCTGATACATCAAAATACACGGCCTTTGTTGTATTCTCTAACATTATTACTACACCATACATCATTGTAAAGCAGGAGCCACTCCCTCATTAGCCCACACTACACACACGCACACACACGCACACACACACACACACACACACACATAAAGAGCTGCGGTAAGAACATGTATTACAGAGAAACAAAAGGGAAAAACAAAGGCACCAAATTGCTTTATCCCTGTAATCAATTTTTCACTTCAAGAGCTCTGTCTGAGCAGAAACGGCCAGGCGATGCATAATTGCGACTGTATCATGAAAAATTGTTGTTTCTCGAGATTACTGTATAAAAGCAAAATATATGGCTATGTTTCATCAGCGCAATGAGTAAAAACATGGGCAGAAACGACTAGCAAGAACAAAAAAAAGTGTAGGATTGAGACAGTCAGTGAAACAAATCAGAAACGGACTTATCGGACATTTCCAATCAGTATAAACAAGTGAATTATTTTATCACCGCAACTCTGCTTTAAGATGACTCAGGACACTGTTGGGTTTCTGTGTGTAGAGTATCACGACTCTGTGTTTAGCTGCTGGTGAACAGGGCGATGGGAAAGGGAAGGAGTGTGAGAGCAAAAAGGCTTTTAATGTCACAGAGAAACCATAATAATAATAAAGTGTAATAATAATAATAATAATAATAATAATAATAAAGTGTAATAATAATAATAATAATAATAATAATAATAATAAAGCGTAATAATAATAATAACAACAACAACAATAATAATAATAATAATAATTATTATTATTATTATCAATATTATTATTATTATTATTATTATTATTATTATAAAGCGTAAACACATCTGTCCTGGAGACTTTCCCATGGTGGAAAACTGTCACAAAGCTCTGACACTGGAGACTCCTTCCATAAATGTTCATTTTATACATTTACAGCTACATTTAATGTTGTGGAACGTCCATCAAACAAGTTTGTTCCTTTTCATCACCTATGATACAGCAGCTCTAAACAATCGTTTTCTTTCTTCCTCTCTCCAGCACCTCTTGCATTTGCTAACACTGTACGTAGCTCCACATATTCCTTCCTGTCGACGTTACTGTTGCATGATTTTGACACATCTATATATGTTTTCTGATCCTATCTGTTATTATTCTCACTGGTCGCCTTGTTGTTACTTGATCAGCTGTCCCCATATCTCACAGGATCTTATCCTTCTCTGTTTGGTTTTTTTTTTTGTTCTCCTACTCTGTGATTCTTGTTATTTACACTTGGCAGTCTTTGCACCATTTCTTAGTGCCCTGACAATGGCTTAAATCTGGCCACCGGCATTTGTTCTACAAATCCGTCCCAGCCGTAGGACACACAGAGTGGGCGCCTGTATATATTACTATTGTAGTGGCTCGTTTCCTCCTTTAGTAGACAGCTAAAAGGGGCAAGTCTTTTCACAAACGTCATAAACCATAAACTGTCACCGTAGAAAAACAAAAGGAACAAGACCAAGTGACAAATTGATTTTCTGCCTTGTTTTGTTTTCAGTTTTTTTTCTTCTTCAAATTTTCTTTTTTTTTTGTGCTATACACCAAAGACATTTGAGTTTGAGATCAAAATATGAGATATGTATCGAGAGTTGGATATGGATATGAGACAAGAGTTTAGGATTTCAGCTTTTATTTCCTGGAATTTACATCAAGATGTGTTAAACAACATAAAACATAGAGCATTTTGTATCAAACTCGCCAAGAGGTGAGCAAAAGTATAGGAGTAGTTAAGTCTTGAAGTAAAGTAAAGTAAATAACACTTAATATTTGGTTGCATGTCCCTTTTACCACAGCCTATTTGAGTTGTTTGTTTCGGGGGGTTTCTCCCTTCAGTCTCCTCTTCAGGAGGTGAACTGCCGCTCAACTGGGTTAAGTTCTGGTGATTGACTTGGTCAGTCTAAATCCTTCCACTTTTTCCCACTGATAAAGTCCTTTATAGAGTTTGTATTGTATTGTATTGAGTTGAGTACTGTATTTTGACATCTGTATTATTGCTGCATGATGAAGTTCCTCTCGATTCATTTGGATGCATTTCTCTGTAAATTAGCAGACAAAATGTTCCTGTAAACTTCTGAATTCATTCCGCTGCTACTATCATGAGTTCCATCATCCGTAAAGATTAGTGAGAATGTTCCAGAAGCAGCCATGCAAGCCCAAGCCATGACACTACCTCCACCATGTTTCACAGATCAGCTTGTATGTTTTGGATCATGAGCAGATCCTTTCTTTCTCCACACTTTACATCACTTTGGTAGAGGTTCCTCTTAATTCCAGAACTTTTGGGGCTCGTCTCTGTTTTTCTTTGCGAATGCCAATCTGTCTGTCAGATTCTTACTGCTCACGAGTGGTTTGCATCTAGTGGTATGGCCTCTATATTTTTGCTCTCAAAGTCTTCCTCGAACATTGGATTGTGACACGTTCCCCGCTGTCCCGTGGAGGTTGTTGGTGAGGTCACTGACTCTTTTTTTTGGGTTTTTCTTCACAGCTTTCACAACATCACTGCTCAGCTGTTGCAGTTTTCCTTAGCCATCCCATTTGTTGTCTGTTGCTCAGTACACAAATTACAACAAGAAATGAATGGTTGTTTCTTCACCAACATCTCTCTTTTAGGTTACAAACGCAACTAGTCATGTCAGTAAGAAGTTGCAAAATGCAAAACTTTTTGTCCTGAAGACTACTGACATTGTCTACTTGACTACTGACTACTGACAAAGTGCTGACACTGGAAACTCCTTTCATAAATGTTAAACAGGTCCTCACCATATCAATTATTATTATTATTAGTAGTAGTAGTAGTAGTAGTAGTAGTATTTTTGTTAAATAACAACACACTTTTTAATCTGTTTATTATTAGGCTTAGATTATGCAGAGTATCCAACAAATACATACAAATCCCCAATCTGACCAATCAAATTGGAAAATTCAACATTGCTGTGGTATAAATACACATTTCACACTATTAATCAACAGGTTTTACCAGCAGAATCTATTAAAGCTCCACCAGAGAAATTACAGCTCTGATGTGCCATCCGATATTTTATTAGAGAACATTTGATCATGTTTGACCATCTAATCCAAAATAATGGCTTGATTTCTTTTGTTGCTGTGGTTGTTTTTCTTTTCTTTTCTTTTCTTTTTAACTGCTTATTGAACCTAATCATTCATATTACAAATAATCGGCAATTTAAATGACTTGAAAAGACTGTAAAGATGGAAAAAAAAGCAAATCAACATGTAAAAGCGGGTGTCCAAAAGTAGCACACAGCTCCTATTTATATCACAGACAGCTGCCTGGCAGGGAAACTATGTCCTGTGGTAGAGACTGGCTAAAGAGCCTCCTGAGCACCTGTGATTTCTGTCCACTCCGTCCTTGAAACTGGTGGACGTTGCACAAGTGGAATCTACAGCACCGATAGTGTTGTACTGTTTTTTTTTTCATTGTATTATATTTCAAATCATGAGCTTTTGCAAAGGAAACCGTGGCCAAGCGGCAACACACACGACCCAAGCAACACTACCAAAATCACAACTTATTTCCATTTAGAATTTTCAAGTATTTTTTCAAGTAAGATTAATGTTAAACGATCCTCAAGTCTTGTCCTCAGACACGTACAGCTACAAAACCGTTCAAGAGGCCAACCAGTCTCAAAATGTATGTTTATATCTCTTTAACAGGCCCGAGAAATAATGAATAATGAAAAGCATTCAGTTGCGTAGCACTACACTGTACATACGAGAAGTTCTCAGGCATTTTAAGTATAAAACATTTCACAAATAACGTTGAATCTTCTCATTCAATTGCTCTATTTGTTTATGAACACGGGCCAAGTATTTGCAGTCCAAGTATTAATATCATTATTCAAATGTGCACAGTAATATTTTGGCTTTCTGTTGGAGCCAAAGCGCTGAACTTTCCACTCCCAGAACACAGTGTTTATTAAAATTGTCATTACTTTATTTAATTTATTTATACCCTCCATTGCTTTGGAATTAAAGCATTTCAATTGAAGTGCAAAGAAAAAAAAAACATCTCAGAAATCAATAATACTATGTATTAATATTATATAACAACTCTTATTATATGATAGTTGATCATGTAATAATTTGGACAGTGGTGACATTTTATGTAGTTACAGTGATCGAAACACAATTTCCACCACTGTAACTGCATTAAACGTCACCGACCCCCTGGCTATGCGCCGGATCCCGCTGTGAGAACCATGGCCATGGTTTCTTAATTAAATGGGAAGCATACTATATCTAATAGCACAGATTCCAAGTTCCTCCACATTATTACTGTAGAGAGGATGTACATGTATTTAGGATGAGTCCCAAATGGCTTGTAATTCCTGTTTAACTGTACTACATAACACAGGAAATAAAGATTTTACACAGAAGGACGCTGTTTAGAATGCCAGACAAGCGGTGCGCAAGTTTGTTTGTTTTTTTGTTGGGTTTTTTTTTTTTTTACAGCCAGGGGCATGTAAAATAAATGTCACAGAAACCCACTAAACATAATCCAATTAGTCAAATATTAGGATAATTATATTACATATGTACATGCACTATTTTGCCTATTTATCTCAGTTACAGAGCATATTATTCCGGAATATTCCACCTAGAGAACAGATTAGGACAGAGTATCAATTATTTATAAGTGTGTTTGCTTTTGAGCATGTGGATGGATTGTGAGCATTAATAAAGGCTAATAATCATAATTCATTTATAAATACTGTATGGCTACAAGAAGCGATCTGCGGGGTCCAAGCATCCTTCCACACGCCCAGTGCCCAGCTCTTACCAAGTTATTCAGAACAATAAAGAATGTGTAGATGAACATGCTCATCAAGTTGTGTGACTCAATATTAAGAATATGAATCTTTATATTAAGAACTCAATAATAAATATCATAACTTATATTAATGATGATGAGGATGATGATGATAATGCACTGCAACAAAGTTACAAGAAAGATGAATCCCGTGATTATGCTTCACCTACCCCTGGAGGTCCCCGGATCCCACTTTGAGAACTGTAGGTCTAGACTGATCTCCAAATCTATGATGAACTCATTTGCAAGAATAAACTATCATTCATACTTCATAAAAAATGCAATGATCAATAAGCTGGTTCACATACCGTACACTCTCAGAAACAAAGGAATCTGTACTTGTAGCTGTGATGCTACCATCAACCGTACCACCTACTGTATCTTTAGTACATATCTTTTTTACCTGCATGTGGTGTAGCTTTAATTAGGGGTGAAGCTTTTTCAGTAGTCTGTGGACTTTAGTGAACTGGAGGTGCATATTAAAGGTGCAGAAGACCCTTGTGGAAACCATTGAGGTTGGTATCTTAATTGTAAGAGGCACTCAGACTTCACTGCCATCACTGAACCTTACTATATCAGCCCTAGGAAGCCTTATAACCAAACTAACACTGCATGTGAATAACACTGAAGTTTGAACTAGCAGTCCAAAAATTCTAAATGAATCCCAACTCAGTAAACTTACCGTCAAAGCGAGATGTTCAGCGGTTGCTCCTCTTATATTCTCTCCCCATCAACATGCTTGAAGAGCGGCTTGATGAGGCTGAGAGCGTGTGTGTGTGTGTGTGCGTGCGTGCGTGTGTGTGCGTGTTCCGTGAGAGCGCGATCTGCTACATTCACGCGCTCCCAGAAATAATGACCGGGTTGCCAGATTGGAGCGGAAGGGTCAACCCACAGCTAGCTTTATATTATATTATGTCAGCAGGAAAACAGTGAAGTGATTACCTTAACACAAACTCCCCAGTAATTACTGTACATTAAAAAAGGCAATAAAAACCTTAATACACATTATGCTAACTCTCAATTCTGATTGGTTTAAAAGGTCACAGAGACTGTTTTAGTGTAATTGTGTTTAATTGCTGAAATGGTCTTTTCTGTAAGGAAATGTTTAGGTAACATTTATGGAAGGAGTCTCCAGTGTCAGCTCTTTGGAACAGTCAGGAGGAAAAGCGGATTTTTATTTTTATTTTTTGGCTTATTAAAGTCAAGAAAGAATAAAGAGTGGCTGGTGGGAGAACGGATAATCACAGCTGCTTTAACGTAAGTGATAACAGGTACCTACTCGACGCTCCACAACATTCAGTGGATATAAAGCATGACATATCGTTATTTAATAAATAAAACAATGCTAGCGTGGGCCAATTGCTATAGTATGAGAGGAAAAAAAACACTTTTGGAACACCCTGGACGGGATGCAAGTCCATCACAGGGCACAATCACATACACACTCACACACCCATTCATACTCTACGGACACTTTGGACACGCCAATCAGCCTACCATGCATGTCTTTGGACTGGGGAAGGAGACCGGAGTACCTGGAGGAAAACCCCGCAGCACGGGGAGAACATGCAAACTCCACAGACATGGGGAAGCGGTGGGTATCGAAACCTCAACCCTGGCAGTGTGAGGTGAACATGCTAACCACTAAGCCACCGTGTGGACTCTCCTCTAATATATTTAGATAATAAAAATTATTATTACTAATATTTATTACTTATTAGTAAGACTGAGCTGTCCGCAAGCAACAAGCTAACTATTTAAAAGCAAAGCCAATGATGTTTTAGCTAGTTAGCATTAACTGAGACAAATAACAACACGTTCTATTTTGTATTATTTTTTATTTAAAAAATCTTAGCACTTGCTTTGTATTGACCATATAATATGGTCAATTTGTATTTATACTCTTTTTTGTGGTTATGCCTATCCACAATGGCTATTTATTTTTAAAAATGTTGTTTTATTTCATTTTATTTCATTATTTTTATTATCATTTTTATTACCAAATGTGCTAGGACTGGCACTGAGGTGAGCTCAGATGCATTCAGATTGGCTAGAGGTGCTGTGATTGACAGGGAAAAGAGTAATGCCCCTCCCACCCAGAAAGCGCAATCTCCCTATGATTGAGTGAACGCCTTCTTGTTGTACCATTAGCATGACTGATAATAATTTTTTCCATGCTGTCACAATAACCTGAAGAAGCACTTTCCATCAGCACTTACATTATGTGGGAGGTTCTTTTATGTAGCACCAACAAAAATGGTTAAAGAACCATCCAACAAAAGATTCTTCCAGTGGTCTTTATTTTTTAGGCTTTGAGAAACATTTCCCCCCCTGACAAGAGCATGACCCCCTTTCTGTAAGCCTGGGGTGAGGAAAATTCAGAAGGATATTGCATCATCCGTAGACTTGTTGTGCAATTAGGGAAAATGGAAGGGGTCCAAGCCCCAGTCACTATCACAATTTAAGACAATTAACTATAAAACTTGCACAAATCTATTACTGTCAAACCGCAAAATGACAGAAATCACAAAACAAAATTAGGACAGAGTATATGTGGACCTCCATAACTAAGATTCCCAAATGGGCAGGATACACACGGGGCACATGGGACACAAGGTGGGGTACACCCTGGACCGGGTGCCTATCCATCACAGGGCACAATTACATACACATTCCCACACCCATTCATACATGACGGACACTTTGGACATGCCAATCAGCCTACTATGCATGTCTTTGGACTGGGGGAGGAAACCGGAGTACCCGGAGGAAACCCTCGCAGCTCTGAGAGAACACACAGACTCCACACACACAGGGCAGTGGCGGAGTGGCAGTATCGGGAACCCCCAACCCAGAGGTTGTGAGGCGGACGTGCTAACCTCTAAGCCACCGTGCGTTTATAAATTTAGTCCTAAATGACCTAAATTGACTTGGTTGGAAATGAAGTGGTGCTTACATGGATGGTGTGTAAATGCTACTAATAATGGGGCTTTGAATAATTTTGTCTAGGTTATCAAAAAAAAAGAAAGCAAAGGAAAGGAAATAAATGGTCAAAATGGCATACTGTCTAAAAATGGTAAACATGGGCTACTATTGTGATATACAATAAAAATCATTTAAGTGAAGATTGTACATAGATGAAATGCCTCGTGCGGACAAGGAATTGTGTTAAATGCTTTTATGACTATTTTTACGTCACCTTTTTATCTGTATGTTTTGTATAACTAACTCAGAAAGCACATGAATGCGGCATAATCGTTTCTTCATGTCTGCGTGGAATATTTCATAACCTCTGCATTTCTCACACAATTCAATTTCATGCTTCACTCCACACGAAAGTTCCTGCTGCTGTCTTGTTTTGTTTTCAGTAGTTTATTTCTTGTGTGGTCATTATTTCTGCATCCTCTCATATCAACCTAATTACTCACTCAAACAGATTTTTATTTTTTTATTTATTTATTTATTTATTTATTGTGATTTACAATTTCCTGTTCAATGCACTATAGCCTAATGCATGTTTTTTATGCAATTTTGCCCCCTATTGGTCAATTACATAATTGCAATTAAAAAAAAAACCATTTCATCAAAGGAGACATTGTATCAAATAATAGAATTAGGCTGTCTACTAAAATAATTTTTTTCCAACGTGTAACCTTATGTGGTCGATTCGGTTTCTCCAAAAAACATGTAAAATAGTTTTTACAACAATATAACAACGAAAGGGGGTTTGTGTGTCTACTTCCATAAATATTGTTAATTGTTATGGATAAGTGAATCACAGGTACTGAATAGAACAAGAAATAGAAATATGGTGAGTTGTAATCCATTTCAGTGTGATAGTACTCACATTAAAATACAAAAAGAATGTGAAGTGCACACTCAATAGCGTTTCTAGTGGAATATGATAAATTTTTGCTAAAATACTGGGAATAAATCAATCCACTCTTTCTTTCTCTCTATTTAGACAACTCAAAATGAGAGGGATATCTAAGGCTAAGTGATCAGGATATACACATCAGCTTCCTGAAGGGTGAATTTAATGGTTTATATTCATCTAATGATTGAGATTTCAGTATTGTTAGGGATGAAATAAAACAAAAGAAAAGAAATACAAAAGAAAGAAAGAAAAAGCTAGAGGTCTGGGTTTTCTTCTCTCCACTCATCATCTTTTTATTTCATTATTTCTTCTGTGGAAAAAGAATAAGAAAGGCAAGGTCAAGCTAGTTTTTAATAGAGACATGTACAGAGAACAACCGCAATTTTAAAATAAATGTGTGTATCTATCAAAATATTTCTTATTAACCTTGGAACTATAGGAATTTTTGGCTGTAGGGCTTTTAGGCATCTCAAGATTTTAATTCATTTTAGCCAGATGGGGTCTCTGGTACTCAGTGGGGACTTTAATGCTCAGTAGAGTCTTTGGTACTCAGTGGGGTCTTCGGTACTCTGTGGGGTGTCTGATAGCCTATGCGGTCTTTGGTAGCCTGTGGGGTCTTTGGGAGCCTATGTGGTCTTTGATAGCTTGTAGGGACTTTCGTAGCCTATAGGGTCTTTGGTACTCAGAGGAGTCCTTTGTAGCCTATGAGGTGTTTTGTAGACTATGTGGTCTTTGGTACTCACTGGGGTCTTTGGTAGCCTATGGGGTCTTTGGTAGCCTGTGGGGTCTTTGATAGCCTATGGGAATTTCGGTAGCCATTGGGGTCTTTAGTAGCCAATGGGGTCTTTGGTAGCCTGTGGGGTCTTTAGTATGCAGTGGGGTCTTTGGTACACAGTGGGGTCTATGGTACTCAGTGGGATCTTTGGTACTCAGTGGGGTCTTTGATAGCCTATGAGGTCTTTGGTATTCAGTGGGGTCTTTGATAGCCTATGAGGTCTTTGGTATTCAGTGGGGTCTTTGGTAGCCTCTGAGGTCTTTGCTAGTCAATGAGATTCTTTGATCGTCAGTGGGAGTTTGCCATGCAGTGCGGTAATTGCAGTGAAAAAACATGTCGAATGATTCAAGATAAGGCACCAATTCCAGCATGTTCACATCAGCACCTTTTAAGACCAGTTCTCATAAGTCTAACTGCAATGTGTGGATCCAGCAAACTCACACAGTGTCTCATGGAACTTATCCTCTTTTGTTTCTTTCCAGGAGATGAGTGTAGAGACGTTTGGTGGCTTGTTGATCTGCAAGTGGCTAGTGTACACTCTCAGCATGGAATGAGCTCGGGCGATGCCCACACACAGCTGAGCTTTCTCAATGCATGGATTCGAGTCGAGGCTGCATGCCATCTCAAAGGCCTGTGTAAAATACTCACAGCCTCGTTCATACTGAGCCTATACACAAATAATAATAATAATAATAATAATAATAATAATAATAATAATAATAATAATAATGCAAAAATTAGGAGAGAAAACAACCTAGAGACAAACCACATCTTCTCTCTCTCTTTCACATAAACACACACAGGTGCTCTTTCTTACTCTAGAGATGTGTATGGACCCCAGGCACATGTAAGCGTCCTGTCGATTTTCATGCTGATTGTTCTCCTGACAAACCTCGAGATATTTCTGTAGATGCTCAATGGCGTCACTTATTTTGTCCTCACTACAAGACACACGCAACCACAAACATCAAATATCACACAGAGACATTATGTAAGGAATAAAATGCTTTGAGTCATGCTGTTTTAAAAAAATCATTAACAGTGGGGTGCTATGATGCGGCCAGACACAAAGCAGCTAGTGCTGCCAACTCAAATTTGATTACTTTCCAATATCGGCATATTGTGATGTGTTTAATTCCTTTTATGCCACAGCAGTTTGCTAACAATTCATTTTTAAAATTTAAAGAAATTAAAAAACAGTACATTGTTTCCCTTTTAACAATTTATAGTTAAGTTTAATGTTGTGGAACATCCACAAGTTAGTTCCTGCTTTCGTTCCTCTCTTTTTTTTTTCACTCTCTTGAAGTTAATAAGCCAAAAAAAATGCAGCTTGTCATGTTACAAGGAAACTGTCTTACTGTTACAAGGCACTGACACTGGAGACTCCTTCCGTAAATCTTTAATGATGTCTCCTTACAGAATGTTTTACCATAACATTAATACATTTTTTATTTGTTTTTGAAAGCAACAAAACCAGTGTGTGTGTGTATGTGTTTGTGTGGGTGGGTGTGCACCTCTCCAGAGATTTAGCAATGGCCTTATAGGCTTTGCCTAGGCTCTCCATGTCTCCCAGTGCTGTGGAGATCTCCATGAACATGTTCAGGAACTGACAAAACAAAACAATTTGAGCATGTGTGAGTGTATGCGCGAGTGTGTGTTAGTGTGTGTTAGTGTGTGTATGAGGTCACTAACCTGTTTAGCAGTTGTTTGACTGCCCATGCTCTGATAGGCCAGTCCGACTCTGTACACTGCTTCGCCCTCCAGTGTCTTATCACCCGCTAAAGGAATGAAGGGATGAAGAGACAGAACAGGAAAGATTAGAAAAAGTGCATACTTCATTCCGCAATGTCACTGTTTCTGTTTCTTCTTCTCCTCCTCCTTCTTCTTCTTCTTCAAGCTCCCAAAGCTCTAGAGACACCAACAGGTCAAAGTTTGGCCAAATTTCAAAGTACGTATACGTCCATAAATTTTTTATCATGTGGCCAAAATTTCAATGCCATTTGTCACTAGATTCCTTGGAGTTCATTGGACCCTATGACACCAATTTCTACCTAATTAAATTTTTGGCCATCTGGCATTTTTTCCACCACTCCTCCTAAAATTTTGTCCAAATTTCACCAAATTTGACGCATAACATCTTCAGACCAATCCGCACAAAGGTTACCAAATGGAATTTGGGAATTTTTTCGAAACCGTTTGCTTGTAACAAGCCAACAAATCTGGCGATGAAATTGCCAATCAGGAAGTGACACTGTGTCTCATTAACAACTTTACGCATTGCCATGAAACTTGGTATGTGTCTTCAAGACTAAGACGCAACCAATCACATGACAACGCCACCTAGCGTGGTGAATACGTGTCGTAAATGCTTGAATCTGGTTGGTGTCTTCGCTACTCCTCCTACAAATTACACCCAAAAACATCACATTTGGATCGTATCATCTTAAGACGTGTCCGCACAGAATTTATCAGATGGATTTTTGATATTGAAAACCGTTCTCCTGCAATGTGCCTGCAAAGGCAAAATACGGGTTCCTAAGTATAAATCTCTGGAATGCATTTACATATCAGCATCAAACTTATGTATAGGCAAAGCTATATCTCTGAAGCTCGTTTTTCATATCAGTACAAAACTTTCTACTTTCTACTCGCTTGCAGCTTTAATTACTATTATTATTATTATTATTATTATTATTATTATTATTATTATTATTATCTACCATTAGGTTTGTGTTGATGCTGTCACTGTAACCAAAATATATCTGGGTATATTGTTTAATGAAATACTGGCGCATGACTAATGTGTGTGTGTGTGTGTGTGTGTGTGTGTGTGTGTGTGTGTGTGTGTGTGTGTGTTTACCTTCTTTAGCCATCTCATAAGCCTGGTTGAGGAGCTGAATGGCTGCTCGGTATTCCCCACACTGCAGCTGCCTCTGTGCCAGCAGTGTGTAAACCCTGCAGAGACTTTCACACGCACGAGACAGGTGTGTGTGCCCGCTCTCGTCCTGCCACGACTGTCCCACTGCCAGGTGATGAAACATCTCAAAGTGCTCCTGTGCCAGTTCCAAGTCTCCTGTAACACACAGCAATACACACACACACACACACACACACACACACAGGCATAATTTCACAGAAATACATCTCTATTCAATACATCAATCAAATTGTGTTGTATTTTACAGTATTATTATACCACAGAAGGTTTTGATTAATATTTCTATAACAGCAGTTCTGACAATAGTTCACAGGTTTATATTATTGCTCGTGATGATCATAATCATAATCATAATCGTTATCGCTTCTATAAGCAACAGCTCATTCTTAGGCACCTGTTTGGCAGACACTTCACATAAAGTAAGTCTAATTATAAACAAATTCTAAAAAATGTGTTGTTTCTTTTAAATAAAAAGGTGTCATTGTCGATATGATGAAGTTTACTGTAATGAGAAGTTTATTAACGTTTACGGAAGGAGTTTTCAGTGCCAGAGCGTTTTAATTAGCATCAAAGGTAAAGCTAAAACTTTTCGTTTTCCGGACTCAGTAACATGACAAGCAAATTTGAGCAAAGTTCAGTACAGTGACTCAAGCTGCACTAACACTAACAACTCCAGTGCACGTTTGTGTTACCTCGCTCCAAATACAGGTGGGCGAGGTGTTCACTGGCCTCAGCCTCCCTCCTGCTGGAGTCCGTCTTGACTTTGCGGGCAGCTTTGAGGCCGAGCTTATAAAAGTGATGACGCAGCCACATGTCCTCTGGCTCTGAGAAAAACTTCGCCAAGGCCAAATGACTCTCATACACCTCCACAAACTGATCTAGAGAATAAGAACGAAAAAAGAAACATTTGCATTTGAATTCCTATCACGTTAGAGTTAAACGTAATGTCCCTAGCTGAAGCATCACCAGCTCTTTGTGCAGCCTCAGCGCGGGTCAGGTGCTCTCTCAGCATCTCCAGTTTGTCTGGTTGCTCCTCCAGAGAACGCTGCAGCCACAACTCGCTGTCAGGACCCGCGGCTAGACGCTCGTCCTTCCAGCGCTGCAGCAAAGAGGAAAACTTTTTAAAGGAGCCATGAAATCCCTCCTGCAGCATGGACACGCAAAGATTCTGGTGCAGACTGTATCGGAATCTGGAAGATGGATAAAAAGACAAGAAATATAAACAATCCCAAATGTTACAAACAAAAATCATTTTTCTCGACAAAAAATATGACCTTCCATATGGATTCCGTAGATCACACAGGTGAGTAACTACGTTTTCCAAAACATTTATAAATACAGTATTTATAAATACAGTATGTTCAGATATTAGATATATATAACAGCACACATTAGTGCTTAATAATAATAATATTAATAATAATTATAATAATAATAATAATAATATAATTAAAATAAATCTATTCAGCAAATGTTATGAAATAGGTTCCTGACTACAATTTTTTTTTTTTTTTTTAACATGCGTTGCCATGTGAAATAGTGTGTTTGAGTCTGTTGACTTGGCCCACAGCGTCATCTACTGGACAAATAATAACACGCAACAAGTTGTGTGCTGGAGGTTTATCTAAAGCTTTGTTTTGCTTTTGTATATCTATTACTTTACATTAGCTGAGGGACTACAGATGAAATGTGGGAACAGTAGGACCTTCACTAACTGTCCATGGTCCCTGTTAAACAACTAAACACTCACTGCGCTATTTCATCCGCATTCATCGTGGTGGTTTGGATCCTCTCCCTCTCAGCAGAGCCTCGGTTTGGTTTTTTCATTTCTTTTCCATGCAGGCTAGTCAAATCAAATAAAGCACATAAACTATGCAACAACATATAGATAATAATTTCAGTGTAATGATATAGTCACTTTGTGTTTCACGCATTAAGCAGGACGGAAATGGAAGAAGACAAAGACTTTTTCAAGTGGAGGCAAGACCTAACCATTACAGTCTTATAACTAGTCTTCTATTCAGTCTTATAACTATAACAGTCTTATAACTAGTCTTCTATTCAGTCTTATAACTATAACAGTCTTATAACTAGTCTTCTATTCAGTCTTATAACTATAACCGTCTTATAACTAGTCTTCTATTCAGTCTTATAACTATAACAGTCTTATAACTAGTCTTCTATTCAGTCTTATAACTATAACAGTCTTATAACTAGTCTTCTATTCAGTCTTATAACTATAACAGTCTTATAACTAGTCTTCTATTCAGTCTTATAACTATAACAGTCTTATAACTAGTCTTCTATTCAGTCTTATAACTATAACAGTCTTATAACTAGTCTTCTATTCAGTCTTATAACTATAACTTTCTTATAACTAGACTTCTCACCTGTCTTGTAACTATAACTGTGTTTTAACTAGTCTTATAACTAGTATTCTCATCAGTCTCATATCTATAACTTTTTTACAAGTAGTCTTCTGTTCAGCCTTTTAATTATAACATTCTTATAAGTAGTTTTATAAACAGTCTTGTAACTTGTCATATAACCTATATATTCTTATAGCTATAAAAGTCCTATAACTACTCTTCTAACCAGTCTTATAATTATAACAGACTGAAAACTAGTTTTCTAACCAGTCTGATTTCTATAACAGTATTCTCTATAACTATAACTAGGCCTACAGCAGTCCTATAAGTAGTCTTCTAGCCAGTCTTTGAACTATTAAAGTCATCTAACCAGTAGTATAACAACAACAGTTTCATAACTAGTCTTCTAACTAGTCTTCCTGCCCCAGTGATTGTATCGGTGGTGTGTTGCAGTACCTGGCTTTGACAGAGCTCTTCTCATTGATATCAGGGAGAAATCGTGGTTTCTGACGGGGAAACACTGCTGAAGCCATTCCGATATGAGTTCTAGTTCCACGAGCGGCCAGGTTTTTCCCACAGATCAGATAAATGATGACATTATTAACTAGACAGGGGGCAAAACCTCATGCCATGTCAAAAAGTTATTTCCTAGAAATAAAAATGTATTTGTAGTCTTCTTTTTTAAACACGTAACATGATGTTCTATAGTTCTCTCCGATGCTCTGTTGACATAAAAGAATATTTAAAAAAGTTTCAAAGTTTTACTTTGTTGTAGCTTGCTATTTTAGCATTCCTGTTTTTTTTTTTGTTACAAGCGTGAGAACGCGTCGTCATAACAACATGTGCGCATGCGCCAAGCGCTTCGAGGTCTAAGCAGAACGAGCTCCATTTGAATTATTCAGGTCAGATTTCGTCATTTATATATATACACACTACCAGTCAAAAGTTTAGACACACTCATATTTTATCCCCCCCTTCCCCCCACACGTTTTAGAATAATGATAAAGTCATCAAAACTCTGGAGTAACACAAATGGAACAAAAAAATAATAATAATAAAAAAAATAAATCGAAATAATTTAATATTTTATCATCTTCAAAGTAGACGCACTTTTTGCCTAGAATTTCCAGAAGTGTATTCCTGGCATTTTCTCACTAATTTCCCTGAGATTATTTTAAACAGTATTAAAGGAGTTCACACCGACGCTGGACTCTTATCATCAATGAATACCTTGACACGATTTTTTTTTTGAAATCGGTCTGCAACACCGATTTCAAACATTTAATCGCACACCCTCAGATCAAAAGGTATTTAAGATCGTGAGAAGCATTTCAGTTGAATGTCCACAAACTTTTGACCGGTAGTGTGTGTGTGTGTGTGTGAATATCATTTTAATGTTGACTAATAGGCAGGTCAGTGTCATTATTTAAGATGCCATTTATATACATGAATAATTTTGCTTAATTTGTGAGACGTAAAACATTTTTAGATTTCAGATAAAGAGAATTTATAGATAAATTAACTCATTATTATTACAACCTACCATCTAAGTTGTGATACACACTACCTTTTTATGCTAGCTCATTGGCGCCCCCTTGCGGCCCACAGTATGAGGCGGAAAAAACACTTTTCTATAATCTACACCATAAAATATATTATACAGGTTATACAGACTGTTTGGAGCCATATTGTAAATAAATATACATTTTTAAACAGTAGCTGGCTTTGTTGCTGAGCCTTATCAAAAGATACGGTTTTTATCTGCTTTTTTACAGATATAGTATAGTCTATTTCTCTGATGCAGCACTTCGAATCTGACAAGAACCGAATAGGGACTGCACTAGTCTATGCTGAACAAATTAGCTGGCACATTACATCAGTGGTTTCTAATGTCAGGCTTGGAGAAACCTAGAGGTCTGTAAAGAATAGTTAGATGGTCTGATATTTAAATTTTTATTTACAGAGTTGGACATCCCAAACCATCACAAATTATATTATATTATATCGATTGAGTTCTTATATTAATTATTAGCTTATCTGATAGGTAAGTAAAAACAGTAAATAATATCTACTTGGACCTAACATTTTTTGTCAGTGCCAATAGACAAAATATTCGTGTAAATATTCTTTATTTTGTAAATAATGTTCATGAAATAAATCTCTACTGAGAGAGAACGTTTTGACCTCTCAGGAAGGTCAGATGTGATGTTAACTCTCCTCCACTGACCCCAGAAGATCTCCCAGAGAACCGACTGCTTGTCCAGTGCAGTCCAGCTGCCTTGGTTCGACAATTCCTATCCAAATGATTCAAATGTGCTTCTCTTGAGACTGAGGAGAAGCAGTGCTTGTTATTATAGCCAGACTCTCAGCTCTTTCCAACCAACAATTTTTGTATGGAAAAAACTGGGTGGAAGTTTACCACTTAACAGAGCTTAATTTTCTTAGTGGATTCCTTGGGTATATGTATTGACTCATATCATTTGTGTGTGTGTGTGTGTGTGTGTGTGTGTGTGTGTGTGTGTGTGTGTGTGTGTGTGTGCTGAAATGTTCTCTGTTATCAAAGAAAAATCTGAAATGGGAAAGCCATAAAAACTAGTTTATGCCAAGGCATGCCTGAGCTAACTTACACTGGCCACAGAACAAAGAGTTCATCTGAGGCAGATTTATGTGACCAGATCACTTGTGTGAAAGGAAACAGCTACAGTTACATCTATTAACCAGCCTTCAGCAACTGTAACAGAAGCCACAACAGAGTGGTATTAAATGTGCAATATCCTATGAAGAAAAACACGTTTCCAACCACTGGTGGTGTATAAAGGATCTAAGTAAAAAACAAATTAGGTCTCCTTGTGGCAACGTGTTTTTAAGGCTAACAAGGTTCACATGTCGTGCCAAATTAAGCAGGTTAGATAATGACTTCATTATGAGATGTATAAAGATGACTGTAGTACTATAACACTAATGATGCAATTGAAATATATAAGATCATTGACAAAGAAGACTTTATAAGATGTAAATAATAATAATAATAATAATAATGTAATAATGGTTAAATATATCCAGTGGAGCCAGGGATTTTGCAAAGCATAATTTAAGAGAGGGTACAATCCGAGTGTATATTGTTTTAATTACAGTAAAGGATGAGCCCTGTTAGGAAAAACCCACGTTAAATGAAATGAACTGAAGTGACATTTTATTTATATAGTGCGTTCAACAATGAAAATGGCCACAAAACAGAAATCCAGATGTAGGTTTAGATATTTAACGAGCAAGCCCGAGACGGCAGTGGCGACGAAAATCTCCTACAGATGACATGAGGTAGAAACTTTGAGAGGAACCAGAATCCAAAAGGAACCCTGATATGGAATCCAGAGAGTCGGATGCAAGTGCAGAATCTTTTTTATTAAAAGATAGCACAACTAGAGAGAGAAAAAACCCAACAAAGACTGGAAAGCTGGAACCACTAAACCGCTAAAACTGGAACCACTAAAAGAAGGAACTAGACTAAGGATAAGCAAGGCAAGGCAAAGGAAAGAAATACCATACCATAGCATACTGGAAACCATACCAAATATACACAAACACAATGCTCCACAACCATGGAGGGAAAACACAGAACTTAATTAGGGAACTACTTGGGGAAACACAAAACAGATGAGCACAATGAAGCAGGAAAATGGAGCAAACAACACAAGTAGAAATTCAAACAAATAAGTGAGATAATTACAAGTCATTCATCACTACTCATAGCTCGTGCAAATACTACGTCACTGTCACTTTGAGACATAGCTGAAAAAAGGATGCGCAAGTGTTAAGCTCTGCCCCTTGTGGTTAGAAGGGGTGAAAGAGAAAATTTGTCTACTTATATGCTATCAAAAAAAAAATCATATGCCAATACTAGTGCTGATCCAAAACAGCGCAGTCTTTTCCAGATCCACGCAAAGAAAGTCATGACATCCCTCTTAATTTTCAGTACTGACCCCATTTCATTGGCCACGCCCACTTTGGTTAAGTTGTGATAGAGCATTACTGGAGTGACTACACACATTTTCTCTAGCATCATGTCTTTTCAAATCCTTGCTTTTTTCTTGGTTGTCCTCCACAACAAGTCTTTCTTTCTGTCTTAGCCAAATGCACATTCCCATCAATCTCTCTGGAAACACCTGCCTTGGCAGGTGTTTCTTCAACTTGTTTCTCCAAGATCCTTACTCTTGCCTTTTCCTGGCTTGCCTTTTTATCTTTTCCTTACTATCTCTCTCTACCTCCAACTCCTGCTTTTTCTTTTCTATCTCCGTGTCCATCTTCCTCTTCATTTCCTCAAACACTCGCTCCAT